>NC_056741.1:1876727607-1876922607 GCF_019279795.1 Protopterus annectens
TGCAGTACGAATCTCCTTTTTTATTTCTTCTCTGCATATTGTTAGCATGCAGTCCAGGAGTTCATTTTGAAAGGTTTTTGATGTTCCTTTAAAAACAGTTGAAGTTCTCAAGTGTTCAGCCAACTTCTGATCAAACTTGCAGCTGAAGTCTACCAGTCTCCAGAACATTCCTGCACTCAGTGACTCTTCAGACTCATCATGGCCTCTTAAAGCAACTTATTCTTCAGCACACAGCTTGATGCAGTCTATTATAAGTGATAGAACATGACGGTTTTCTTCCACTTTCTTGTTGTGTCTTTCTACTGATAACTGGTATCCACTGCTTAACTGACACCTGATATCCACAGTTCCCAACACTGCTAGACTTATTTGGTTGTCAAAATGTTTACCAGACTGTTCATGCTTTCTGGACATTTCTTCCATTCTCTTCAGGTCATTCATACCCTTTGATATCCAGGCATACTCTCCACCGAACAACAAACATGGAAAGCAGTGCAAGCTGTTTGTTTCCTCACAACCACAGATCCAGGTATGTTTGTCATACACTTACCTGCTGAAGCTGCATGTGTATGCTCTTGACCTACTTGTACCTTGTGGGTCTTCCAGTCCTCTTGATTCTTAACTTTTCATTCAGAATTAAATCTTTAAAACTAATAGATTTCAGATAGGCCACTGTAAGACTCTGCTCACTCATTCTGGTTATCGTAGTTGTTGTAACTCTGAAATGAAGATATTGCAGAAATGATTTAAGTGCCACTGTTGTATACATGTTAAAGTACAGCTTCAGGAACAGCACTCATTTCATTGACAGTCTGCCACAGCCATGACCTACTAACTATCTGGCTTGGCCTTGCCAGGATTAAAAAAGACTATATTAATGCATTTGTGATGCACACACTGTCACAGCTTACATTCTGTCTTAATTCTGGCTTTGCAGGACTAACAGGGGCAGTCATTCCTTTGCCCCCACTATACTTTCTGCTTTGATCCTTCCAGCATTAAAATACATCTGCTGCACAGAGACAGTAGTCACAGCCTGTATGCATATTGCTTACTCCCTCAGACATATTAGTTTTGCAAAGCCAGAATTACAACAGTAAATGGTCAGTTATTTCCTTCTAACACTGACAGGAAATTCCCCCATCCCAACAGGCTACCAAAAGTACCTAGCTCGAACCTCTGAAATCAGAAAGCAAAACAGTAATGAACTGCATCTTAATGGCTGCATTAATTTAGTCCATTGCACAGAAACAGTAGTTACAGGCTTGCACAACAGCAGATTTTACCCAAGTAAACAGTTATCTTGCAAAGCCATAACTATCACAGTAAACAAGGCCAGTCACCTCAATGAATTCACGAACACCCCCCCCCATTACCTAAGTGAAGTAGCTGCTTTTTAGCTGTCAGGATTAAAGTACAAATAATAGTAACAGCTGCGTTGAATACTTTCATTTTATTGACAGACTCATTAACACAGCTTGTGTGCACCAGCCAAGTACACATTTCATTTTAAATTTAATTTTATTTACCAGAGTTTCTACAATAAAACATGGTTTTATAAAACAAAAATCTCTTGCCCCCCCCTCACACACACACACACACACACACACACACACACACACACACACACACACACACACACACACACACACACATATATAAACCACACTCAGATTTCAGATCTTCTGATCGATCTTACTTCAGTGAAATGTACATTACTGTTGCAAATGTAGACAGAACTGCAGCTATTCATACATAAGCATTGCCCCCAGCCCAACTTCCTACCCAGAAAAACTGCTTTCAACCTACAAAGTTTAAGTAAAATAAATCTCCATGGTTACATTATTGCATTTCTTTCACATCACAATAGCCAAGAACATGCACATAATCTTACTTTATTTGGTGGTGGCAGTGTGTCTGTGTGACTGTGTGTGTGTGTGTGGGGGGGGGGGGTGGCGTGCAGATGTATATAGTGTTTAATGCTATTGATTTCTGTGGATGTAAATTACAGGCTATTTTATTTCAGAGACCTATTTCTGACAAATGATACAAAATGTCCCAACAGATGTCCTAACCTCCAGAAAGACTCCTAAATGGCCAAAATACCATTATACTGTAACCATTGTCATAGCCAAGTATTTTCAAATGCAGTCATTTCCTTATTTCTATGCACAATATATTTTAATTTTATTTTCCAGAAAAGGAGGATGCATACAGAGTACCAGTCCCAGACCAATAAACATAACAGAAATGATATTCCGGGCATTCCATTTCACATGTACTGATTCTGAAGTACCACAGATACTGATTTAATGACTGTTTATTTATTTTTAGATTATTCTAACGTAAGCCCAAGCATTCTACCCTAACTAAAAATGTCAATCTTATATTTTTAATTTTCTTATAATTATAGGTACTCTCAGACAATACTGCCAAAAAAAAAAAACAGAACTGCAGTAGTCGTGCTAATGACCCCCCCCCCCCCAAAAAAAAATACTGTTAATTGCACTCAGACCTCTTGTTCTGGGAAAATGTTAAAGAGTACAGCAAAGTAAAATATAACATAGCTTTATTATTATCACTAAAAGTTTATTTCTTTCTGCTCTTATGTTCTTAAACACATTCAGGCCCTTTATTAAGAGGGAAGCACATCAGCTAAGTTGGATAAATGCGTCACTGACTGCTTGCTGCTGCCAACCACTGAATATGATCACAACAAAGTACACTAAAACACATGAAACATTAATCCTCAGGGCAGGGTACACACCTAGACTGTCATAAAACCATAAAAAAATCAGTCTTGTCTTCCTGCTGTAACTAGCAAGCTATTCAGCTTACAGACACACTGTCTCCAACTTCATTCAAGAGTGTGAAATTATTTTATGACTTAAAGCCATTTACTTTGGGCGGCTATTTTGGGGAGGGAATAGAATCCACAACCTTCTGATCTTCCAGAATCAAATAAGGGTTATTCTGCTCTTATGTAACATTTTTGTTACAAGTGACTTTTGGAAGCTTTCACCTTATTTTGTTATTCATTCTTATGTTAAGAGCCTTAACACTGTGTATAATTTTTTATCTCTTGTATACTCTGCATCCTTTCTGTAAATGTTGGTGCCATCTGAAGTGGTTCATCTCCAAGAAATTAGCTTAAAATACTTTAAAACCTTATATATATATATATATATATATATATATATATATATATATATATATATATGGTTCTACCTGACATAGCCGAAACCACACAACACCGACAACCACATCACCGACACCACATATTCGACAGTCCATAAACACGAAACCACACATAACCGACAACGAAATAACCGACGGTACACAAACACGAAAACCCATACACTGCACACACCACAATAACAATTATTAAAAACAAAACACATCCCCATTCCACAAACCACACACAACACAAGCACACCAAAATCCTTACAAGCCCACACTAAACCTTACCCTAACCCTAAGGTCCGTCACTATCGTGACACACCTACCCGCTCCTAACCCTAACTCACTTAACCCACCCCCCTATCGCTTCCCTAACCCTAACTCACTTAACCCACCCCTATCGCCTCCCTAACCCTAACTCACTTAACCCACCCCTATCGCTCCCTAACCCTAACTCACTTAACCCACCCTATCCCCACAGACCGTCAATCTGCACACTTACCTGCCAGACCAACGTCCGTCACTACCAGATACTCACACAGCCTTTCCCCATGTCGGCATCCTCGCTTGGTGTTGTCATCCGTCGGTCGGTCTTCTGCATTGTCGATGTTCTGCAACCGCGATTCAGGCCGGTCTTCTTCGCTGATCTTCTGAGAATTCCGCTGTCGGTCTTCTGCGCTGTCGACGAAGTCAGGTAGAACCATATATATACATATACTGTCATGAGGCTAATATTATGTCCCTCAACAAGTTACCTTACATTTTGCTACTTTAGGTGCAGAAACCAAGACTGAAAAGTGTGTGTAAACATTTATTCTTACAGAAAAAGTACATTTGCTAGCATTCTTTCACTATGCTCAAAACCACAAAAACTGGTACTTTAAATACACTGCTACCCTGTGTTCCAAACTATCATTATGGGTGTCCAATCAAGACAAAATGAAGCAGAGAAGAAAAAAAAATATTTCAATCCCTTGGCTGCATGACAGCTTACCTAATATCTAGATGGAAACAAAAAGGTTACGAGGCATGAAAAGATAAATTGCTTTTTAAATACATTACTGGAATGCCAGTCAAAATCAAGTATAAAAAGACAAGCAGCCAACCAACAACATGCATTTTCTGAATAAGCATAAAACAGTATATAAATATGACAAAACAAGAACATTCTGCAAAATCAAGGACAGATTAAAAGCCATGACTGTATTTGTGTCTACCTTGGATACTCTAACTGCATAACTGCTCCTTGCCTTCTTGGGCACATCTAAAGTCACTACATGGGGGAGTGGGGTACAGCAAGTGTATCACAATTTGAAATGTCTCTGGCTGATGGTGATGGCCCAGCCCCATGACACATTTCATATACTCTCAACCTCAGAGCAAGAAATCTGGATAAAGCCATAAATAAAAGTAGGACAAAGGCCCAAAAATACAGACAATTTTTAAATATTCCTCTTACAAACTTAGAAAGTTAAGTAGTAGGTCTTGCATCAGTATGAATTTTCTGTAGGATATAAAATCTAAAACTCAAACATCTGTCATTTTCTAACTGCAATCTTTAATGAAAATCTGGATATTCTGCAAAAATCTGTACACAGACACACACTTTACACATTCTTCTTTTTAGAGAAAAGAATTATAAACTGCGTATAGAGGCAAAGAGCCTGTGTACGTGATCACCTTTGTAAACATGAAAATGCTGAAATTGTCACAGCCTGACCTGTTTCCTGTGATGTGATTACAGGGTGTTGTATTATTTTAGTTTTATATCCTTCTCTTGCATAAAATATACTAATCAGAGCTTTTATCAAAGTTAAACACTTTCATACTGAAGCATTTATTCATCTAATAAAGTATCTGATCTTGATTTTTTTGCACTATAACAAGCTTGTGTGGTGTAAAAGTAGCATTTAGCCAACTGTCCACTACAAATTAGCTCTGACTCTAGTAACAAGAGTGTCATTGCATTTGCACTTTGTCTATATAGATTAGATTACAGCAAAATTCATACTATGTTCCCCATTGTCTGTTTTCTTGACCAAGTTCACCCATTTGGCTTTTTTTAAACATTCCTATATGCTGGCAGGACTTCATGTTTGCTATTAAGCTATTAACACTTTAGCAACTGCATTGTGCACACACTGTAAAAACATGTTTTTAAAGATTTTACCAAGCTGCTTTTGAAGGAAATAGAGAGCAGAGTAATGTCAGTGCCCTGAACTTCACAAAAACAGCAGCACCCACTTTTTATGTAGCAGTATCAATGACACAGTTTAACAGACATACAAGACTCTCATTTATGTCACAATATAGCACAAGATTCATAACAGTTTTGCAAAAGCTGTTTTTCAGAATGAGAGAAATGAGGTTCAACCATTACACCTGCTTAGTGAAATCAGAAAATTAAAAAAAAAAAAAAACTTTTAGTGAATCTAACCAAACTTAAAATCCTAACCCTAAAAACTCTGTTAATAACCCTAAAACTGTAACACCAGTCCTAAACCTAAAACCCTAGCATTAATCCTTCGACAGTCTTCAGAAAGTGAAACTTAACAATTACACTACTTTTATATAACAGCCTTCCACATGGTAGGAATAACCATGGTCCTCTTACCAGTACCTGTCATAGGTCAAAGCCAGCTGTTATTGGCCCTTCTGAACTGTCAGTGTCCTATTTGCCAGCCATCACTACAAACTTAAGTTATCCCACTGCAAGATGTTCCCAAACAGTTAATTACCATGACACCATTATAGTCAGTATACCTGCATTCACAGCGAAGAAAACTATATGGTGCTGCCACTCCCAGAAAACTTTTGTCACTTACACAACCTATTTTTAGTGATGCTGACTTCAGTTATCTAATTCTACTAGTTTGTTTCCAGCTATAGTGCTTATTTTTCCTTTGTTACACAACTACACTTTTAAATGTTGAACAATTTTTCAAATCACCAATATTAACAAACACCTTGAAATATACCATTAATGCTATACCACAATCCAATATGACATGTTAAGTAAACATTTTTCAATTGGTTACTCCAGGAAGCAAGTGCTAGACAACTTCCTACCTCATTGCTAACCACATAAATTCCCCCCAAACTTTTTGCACTTTACACAAAGTATGAATGAAATCCTGTGAACTAATTAGCCCAGCTGAAAAGTGTAGTACTACACTAGTTCCACCATGCAACTGAACTAACCACCAACATTTGGGCCATTTTCTGCTGATAATATATATATATATATATATATATATATATATATATATATATATGTACATATACATATCTTGTAAAGCTTCCGTGTTGCACACAGCATCACTCAGTCTCACTCCCAATTTCAGCTGCCACCATCTTTATTATTATACAATGCCTCCCCTAAAACATGCACGCTGATTGGCCAGCTCAACCAGCGTGCCCGTTGTAAATCTCTCAATATATTAACGGAAAAAGGTCCGGCCGCCCGGACTTTTTCCATTAGTATAAAACACTGTCTCGCTATGTTAAAAGAGTTTAACATATCAACACAGGTTTAAAAAAAGCAACGGAGATCTCTGTTGCTTTTTTTAAAGCTGTCTCGCTATGCTAAACTCCTTTAACATAGCGAATAGTAAAAGCAACGGAGATCTTGCGATCTGTTGCTTTTTTAGCTGTTCGCTATATTAAATGGGATTAACATAGCGAGACAGCTTTAAAATAAGAAACGGAGATATCCGTTGCTTATTTTAAAGCTGTCTCGCTATGTTAAACCCATTTAACATAGCGAGACATTTTTTAAAGCAACGGAGATCTTGCGTTCTCCGTTGCTTTTGTCCACAGCTCTGATGTACTGTGTAGGCATGCGCAGTACATCAGAACTGCCACAGAATACCAGACAGTTGCGGAAGGGCAGTAAGAGATTATATAATGCCATTATTTAAGAAAAGTAATTATTTCTTTTCTTAAATAATGTCATTAATAGCAATAACCACTTCTGGTGTAGGTAATGCTGGATTTACCACGGTTGGCTTTGTTTGGTCCCTCGGGCTTCACCCTCTGGACCAAACCACGCCAACCGTGGGTAAATCCAGCATTACCCACACCCAGGCGTGGGTTATTGCTATATTAATAACCAAAAGAAGAGTGAAGCAACTCTACCAATGACCAATAATCCACAAAAAGAGTTGCAGAAGAGGCAAACCAACCACGAAATGAATCCAAAAATTATAGTTTATTCAGATACGGCGTAAAACAAGAATTAACGCTCTTCTAAAGTCATACCATGCGTTTTCATCCCAGTAATTAGGACTTCATCAGATACAAATCTAAAATACAAGTATATCCTATATACCAATTTAATTATTAATTATCCTATAAGAACAGACTCCATTTATTCAAACTACCAAATCGTGTTCTTGTTACCTTCATAAATATTCATTAGCGTAATGAATATATATTTCTTAAAAACATTTCATTTATTTAAACATATTTTTAAAAAACATTGATGTGTGGATTGTGAATACATGTAAACATTTAATCTATTAAAATAAATTTAAACTGTAAATTCAAATAATGCCCTCTTTTTGTCATAAACTAATATTGTTTTACTGAATATATATACAAATTGTATAGTGGATCGCCCTCTAGTGTACAAAACTGGCAAAACACCTCAACCAACACTAAATAATTCCTAAAAATACCTACTTATGACAAACAATATATAAAGAAATATATATTATGTATATATGAAAATATGAAATATATTGGTGATGTCACGAAAAATATAATATGATATATGTGTATAAATAAATCAATATATAAATGTGAATTTAAATACATAATGTAATTTTATAAATACATAAATATATAAATAGATGTAAAAATAGACTAAAAAATGTATATATAAAAATTTATACCTTATTATACTTTAACTTTAATAAGGGTCCTATGGAAATGGTCTCATTTAGACCAGGCTTCCTACCAGCGTCAAGGAAAACCTACCACCACAATTCTCTACTTTCCAATCTCTCTTCCCCATGGACCCCCTCTAAAATCTGGTTTTACTTGTTCTAACACAAAAAATAAATAATCATCTCCTTCACAACTTTTAGAATGTTTATAAAGTGCATTTGTTTCCTTGGCCTTACTGATGTCATATAAGTGTTCATAAATACGTCTTCTGAACACCCTCTCAGTTTTGCCAACATAAAATGCCTGGCATTGTTGACAAATGGATATGTAAACCACCCCTTGTGTGCTACAGTTGTAGGTGTCTTTATTTCTTATATTTTTGTTTCTACTTTCTATGAATATCTCTTGTTGGTTCATAACATAAGGACATTGGGAGCATTTTCCGCACTTCGATGTACCTATTTTAATATTAACATCCTTTTTATAATAATTTGCACCTTCCAATTTCCTTCTAATATTTGGTGGATTCCTATATGTTACATGGGGTTCTATCTTTTTAATTTCTTCCAAATCAGATAGTAATGAGAATTTTTCCCATTCTTTCATGAATATACCTTTTATATTTTTATTGAAATTATTAAATTCAACCACCAGTCTCTTTTTATGTACTTCATCCATCTCTCCAATATTAGACTCAACAACCTTTTCACTATCCGTTTGACCCTTTATAGGTTGAAATTTAGTCAACCTCCCAATCTCTACTTCCTTCCTAATCCCTGTAACAAATTCTTTAGGGTAGCCTCTCTCTAAAAACATATTTTCTAACTTATTGCATTCTTCAATAAAGTCCAACTCTCCACTCGTCATCCTGGATCCTCTCACAAACTGGCCTTTTACAATATTTTTCTTACAATGTGGAGGATGAGAACTATCATAGTGGAGATAAGAATTGACATATGTACTTTTTCTATATACCCTAGTTTCAAACTGATTATATCCCTTTAATATTTCCACGTCCAAATAATTAATAAATTCATTATTAATAACATATGTGAAACTCAAGAAATTAGTAGTGGAGCTGATATAATTCATGAATTCTAAAAACTTTTCTTTTCCCCCAGTCCAAAATATAATAATGTCGTCAAGAAATCTGTAATAAAGTATCCAAAATTGTTTATAGGTGGAGTGTAATACATATTTCTCCTCCCACTTAGAAAGTACTATATTAGCAAAAGTGGGAGCGCATGCAGCTCCCATGGATACTCCTGATTTTTGCTGATAATATTCCCCATTGAAGGTTAGGAAATTGTTCTTAAGTATAATATCCATTAGTGTGACTGTAGTAATTTTCTCTTCATGTGTCAAATATTCATCAGCAAAAACCATCCCCGGGATTCATGAACCTTGCGCCAGGCGCCCGCATAGCGTTGGCGTTATAACGCCAAATATGGCTGCTGAGCGATTCAGGTATGAATGAATTCCACGTGCACTACCGGCGCCGGACCGCCTCCCCCCCAGCGTAGGTATGCAAAACACACTGTGTGCGGTATTGCACCATGCAAATGAGGGCAATAGCGATCCACGGCGGCGCAGGCGAAGGCATGGCACGGCAATGTAAACCAAAAACGGTTTACATTTACCCAAACATACCGGAGGAGTAACGGAGGCTGTCAAAGTCAGGTATCATATAGGTGCAATATGCCAATGTGGAAAGGCACCGAGAATGTCCAAAGAAAATATGCAGAAAATGTAAAAATGACATAAATGGCACGACGTAGAAAGAACAGCAGACCCCGGATGTGTGCACAGAAGTTGTAAAGCAATGAAATAATATGATAATGTCCGAAAAGAGCATTAGAACACAAATCAGCTGCACAGCCACCACACACCATAGTATGTATGTAAAGCTGCAACCCCAGCGCAATGGTTGTCAAGGAGTGGAGGCGTGTCCGGCGCCGTAACCAGGTATTAGTAGTCAATTCCATGCAAATGAGGCAGATAATACTGAATCGCAAAAACGGCGCCAGCGTAAGGATGGAGCAAACGGCGTAGCGGTACTACACCGAGGAGTGGCCCACACCAGATACATGTCAACCACACAGGGTGTGCCACCGAGGAGGAAGGATATTGAGGACAGCAAATCTGGGCTGTACAATGCACATCACAACATCATGACTGGCGGTTAGGAAATAGATGCGCTGACAGTACAGAATGCGCTGCATAAATGCATGTGCACGAGTATGATTACGATCCCGAAACCAGTCATGTGACGGCCTCACCGCCAACAACCAGGGATATAGGAAGGTAATGCGGAGAATACGAGGAAATGCGGAAGCAGTGTAAATGTATCCGTAACGAGCAATTAACACCAATCAATGCAGGAAGGGCAACCGCCGGCAGCTGCTAAGCCTGCATGCAGACTCCTGCAGAACGGGAAAGGGAGGTATATGAGAGCAAAGATAATAGGGATGTAGTAGAAATGCAAAGAGCAAAGAACCGAAATAGCACAGCCAAGTACAGATGTAGCATAACCGCGTCGCAGATAAAATGCATCATATGCCATGTGCGCAGGATGCAGTAATGTAAGATGCCAGGCGAAGGCAATGCAGGCAACTGTAATGTTACACTACAGGCAGTACCGTTGCAGCTGCAAGCGTAAAACCACGGAAATAATCCATGGATAGGGCCGCACAGACACACCCAATGACATCACCGGGTATACAGCACAACAGTACTAAATGTGAATGCGCCCAACACACAGCGCGATTTCCCAAACGCCGCACCGTAGGGTGTAAACAGACGGGGAACTTTTAACATGTATATGCTGGGTGACGCCGTGGCCGTGATGCATAGGTATGTGGCAGAGACAGACGGAGTTGCGGAGGGTGGTGCCGACAACTACCGTAGGCCTCACAGGAGAAGGAGAGTGTTCAGAGCAAGGGTGACCTACCAGGGGCTGCGAGACCTGGACATAGTAGAGCGCTACAGGGTGGACAGGGACACGCTACAGCAAATCGTGGAGCTGTGCCGGCCGCCTGAGAACAAGAGACAACAGAGGGGAGCCCATCCCAGTGGACACAAAGGTATGTGTGAGCTTGCGAATACTGGCTACAGGTACCTTCCAAAGGCCCACCGGGACATAATGGGCATCTCACAGGCATCAGCATCCAGGGTACTACACCAGTTCCTGGATGCCATGTTACCACATGCCCATGAGCACATAAAGTTCCCCACATCTCAGGAGGAGTTGGCTAGCAATATGCGCCGCTTCCACCGTGGTGGCACAATACCGGAGGTCCTGGGTGCGATAGACTGTACGCACATAGAAATCAAGTCACCACCTGGGGAGCAGGGTAGACGCTACATAAACCGCAAGGGATACCCTCCATCAATTGCCAGGTCGTGGTGCAATGCGCAGGGCATTATCATGGATGTGTGTGCTGGCAGCCCTGGAAGCTACCACGACTCCCATATCTGGCATGCCTCGCAGCTGTATCAGGTATTCGCCAGTGGGGACATCACACAAGGTCACCTTGTGGGGATGCTGGCTACGACTGGAGCCGTGGTTGATGACACCCATCAGAAATGCACACACACACATGCAAGAACGCCATAATGAGGCACACGCACAAACGAGAATAATCATAGAGCGTGTGTTCGATGTTGAAATCACGGTTCCGTGCTTGGATACATCCGTGGAGCCTTGCAGTACTCTCCAGGCACAAGTGCCCACATATTCATAGTATGTTGTATGCTACACAATATGATTCTGCGGAAACAGCTGCTGCAGGGACATAATGCCGGAGGGCCACCAAGCCCGCCACAACTGCCAGGGCAAGCACAGGCACAGGGCGCGGCCGCCACGGACACACTGAGCCAGCCCCAGTAGGCAGACAGAGGCGCATCCAATATGCCTACGCCCTGGCAAAGAGGGAACGATAGCACATACTTTGACAGTGTAGGCCCCATGGACTGACACCTCCTGACCTGCACACACAGTAAAATGGACGCCACACAAACATGTCCGCCCGTAATGTGTACCGTGATGTGCGGACGATGTGTGTCTCCAACTAAGCCACCGTCCTAACACTGCACTCCCAATAGTCAGCACAGCATGGAACGCCAACACCTCAACGACGCCGTTCAACAGCACACGGCGAGCCATATGCTGCCACTATCGGCGCAAGTCGACCACACATGTACGCATTTGCATACACAGATCCCGAAATACATATCAGTACACATGTAGAAATATATGTACGCATACACAGATAGAAAGGACAACAGGGTAATATGGAACCCAGGGATGCAAGGTCACAGATAAGTAAGACGAAATCACCACATATCAAACATAGTGACCGACAACCCGATCATCCTGGAGGGTGGGCAGGGCAGGTAACGCCAGCCATGGAAATGTTAACCTGCAGCAATACATATCCGCTGTCGGGATGGTCACCGTCCACGGTACAGTAACGGATAAGTGTAGGGTCACCACCTGTCCCATCGCTGTGAGGGACAGTCCACCTTGGGCAGTTGTGTCCTGCAAAACAATGACAAAATGGCAATGTCCTGAGATTGTAGGACAAAACCATTTCCTACAATTACGCTATCAGTTTCAGAAAACAGTTATTTTGTAGAAGAAACATCTAAATATGATAATAAACAGAATAAGCAACTGTAATGCTACAGCCTTGTATTCCGTCAAAAAAGTGAATCGTTGTCCTCTGTACTCGCCGTGGGTATGTGATGGCATGAAAAACCTGACGACGCTTCAAAAATGTCCCACCTTGGCCAATTGAAAAGGTGGCAACCCTACATATGCGTGTCATATCCATAGGACATGAGTGCGGAGATACACGCCGCCATCGGCGATGCTGCCAACGTTGGAATTGTGTCCATCCGTCGGGGCGAAATCGGAAAGCATACCAGTGAAGTGTACGACTTTATGAGGAACGCTCATCTGGGGTGTACAACAGTGCATGTTCCTCGCAGTTCCTCCAAGTTCCACATTGAAAATGTCTCTCAAACAACCATTGTTAGGAATGTATATAAATGACATCCTGGTAAATACAATGTACTCATAGTAAGTCATTAAAGGTTCTTCACTGTACGTAAATCATCATATCATAATCAACCTATGACCTACTTAGCTGAAGTTGTCACTATGCCATTACTATGTGTTCCACATTATGCCCATGTGTTACACATTACTACTGTGTGTGTTCCCCACTCCGGCAATAGAAGGTTGACAGCCATTGCGGCAATATGTGTATGTGTGAGGTGAAGCTGTCGTGTGTTCCGCTGTGTGTGTGTAATGTGTGTGCAACTGTAAACTGTGTATGAAGGTGACATGTCACAGCCGGACTGTAATAATAGGCGGAGGCATACAGTACAGGAACCATAGGCGTATGTACAGCAGTACCCACAAAGTAGTACCGACATCTCCTCAGTGGCTATGCACGTGGCGACGTAAAATGATGCAAAGCGCAAATGTCCCAAAGTGTACCACAGGGCCCTAGCAAACAGGAGATGCAAAGGACGCATGTACAAACCACGACCGTAGGCATGGCGCCATAACGCACACTCCACACGGTCCGTCGGCAACGCTACACAGCATCAGGCATGTACGGCGAAAATACGAATGTGCTATCCCGCACCGATCGTGAACAGTCACGGTCCGTAAATACCGCGGTGTGTTCCACGACCGCCGTGAAGCAAGCGGCACACCTAATAGGAGGCTACCGGTAGCATACAGTCCGCCCAAGTATAGGACCACAATCACCGTGAACTATCAGCGACAAGATGCCAATGGATGGTAGGCACGGACGAACATCCGCAGATATCTAACCGATGTGAAGGAGGAATACGTGCAGGAAGCACACATGCAGGCGACACCAACAGCAGACGACATCAACAAAACAAATATTCCCGGAACAACACACAGGTAACCCGCAGCTCCCTAAGCACGGATGGAGCACACACACAAGCATATCTGGTATGTATAAATGCAAGACTCACACACCGCCCCCACAACCACATCCGCAGATATACCCCATTGCACATATCAAAGGGATAACAGCTAAAACAGTAGCAAACACATACAGGCAGTGAATGACAGCGCATACCCACAACAAGTCTGGGAAACACAAGCAGCGGCCCATGCATCCATGCATTCGCTATGTACAGGAAAATAACATCCAGGTAAAACATTTGAATGCACAACGCCATCGACAGACGCCGCCAGGACACGGGGACCCACATGTCGAACACAATACCATACCCAACACACACAATCCACGGCTAACACCACAGCGAAATGTACCCGACAACACACATAGCGGATGCAGTCACACAAACATGATACAATACATACCATCCTCACGAAGGTATTGTAAATAACCAACGGCCACACGAGGAAAGAACCATGGCCTAGTGCCGACGCCAGAACGAACGAAAGGAAGGGGATCACCGCTGATATGCGATAAGTACACACCGAGGAACAGCTATTGGCCTGATTAACCCACATGCATCAGGCGCATTTAATATAAGGAAGACCTCCTGGATATTCAAACCGTATGTTCATACCGAACGCAGACAACGAAAAAGAGGAATAGAGGAATAGAGACGAAATCAAAACAAAACCTGGAAAGGTATGTCGAACCCACGACATGTAATGGTGTGTAACGACGATACGTATGACTTAATCTGTACAGTATGTGAACGGTGTGTGTAGGTAAAGATACCTGTCCATCAGGCAGAGAGAGCCAAGGTTGATATGTAATGCTAAAACGCCGCAGCATACCAACAACTGTGGAGAACGTGGTGCACAGCAGTGGGACAACAGGTAAACACCTGACACCCCAGGGCCGGCTTGCCACCCTTTCAAAAGGCCAAAGTGGGAAACCGCCGACACACTTCAGATGTCGAGGTGGACACATACCCATGGTCAGTACAAAGGTTAGAACCCTACCCTTTGCATGATGAAATGTGTAGTCTTGTAGCAGTTCAGTTGCTTATTGTGTGTCTTGTAACAGTTAGGAATGTGCATACATAAATAAGTATGTCATGCAACCCTTACATAGCAATGGGATATAGTGATGTCCCACAATCTCATCACATGTGCCATTTGTGATACATTAGTCAGGACACAACTGCCCAAGGAGGGACTGTCCCTTGCAAAGAGGCACAGGTGGTAACCCTACCCCAGGTCTGCCATAGGGGTTGCAAACACAGAACAATGCCACCACCCACGCCGATGTTGCCAGTGGATAGCCAACACTGAAGTGCCACAGCAGCCGATAGGACATGTATGCATAGTGTCACAGCACACATGTGCATGGGCATATACCGCCGATGTCATACGGAATGTGCGCACGACGTGCACCTATCCCACGCAGTAGGGGCGACTATGTCAGTTATGTGTAATGCAAAGCTGGCATGATGGATATGTTCACAGATCATAGACAGTACCACAGGCATAGCATGCATGATGGAGCGATGGGCCAATGTAATATACATACACAAGATATGTATGGCCTGCACATATGGGACAATGTAGTAGCAGAATAGGTACCCAGAATGGAGGTAACAGCAAGTGACCATGTCCAAACGTTCCATAGCTGGTGCAATGTGTGCCACAATGATGTCCAGCAGGGCCGTGTGTAAACACATGTGCAATGTACACAGTAGTGACACCCCCCCCCCATGGTAGTGTCCACTGAACGGCAGAACTGGATGTCAACTGTCATGTCTATACAATATGTCCACTGTGGTGGTACCATGGGTGTGTGTCACCAACCAGCAAGGCAGCTATCACACGACTAGTGACACAGTGTGCCCCTGTGGGATGTGCACAGGACCTATGTCCCACAGCATGGTGTGTGTCCAGTCGGTGGATGTCACACAGACGCCTGGGCTGAGCAATGTGGCATGTGTGCACACATGCAGGACTGCTACCCCCCTGCCCACAGCAAACGCCATGTAGGAGTAATACATGCATCAGTACTGTGGAGAACATGGCCCATGGCAGAGTACAATATACCCCTGTGTCAGTGGCATGCAGGTGAGCACAGATGTGTTACATGACTGTCATTTGCATATGTCAACTGTCTGAGCTGGGTAGAGAGCACAGCATGACTATACCGAGACATGTAACGTTGTATCAATTGTGTAAGGTACACCACACATGTGTCATTGTAACATGGCCTGCGTGTACATGTGTGTATGGCACAGGTACAAGGGCACCCAAGGTATCAGCTAGACATACGGTCCAGACATGTGTAGTCCTGCACATGTGTACCCACGCTATGGTGTAATATGGCAACCACAGCACCATGTGGGCCATGTGTGTACATCAACCATGTACAACGTGATTTGCCTGTATAGGGACAGTATCCATGTGATACACACCGCATGACCGTCAGTATGCAAAGGTGATGTGTATGCACTATGTGTGATGTAACTGATGTAATGATATCCACATGATATATCTGCCACACTGACACCTGTATGGGTGTCAGCAACATGAGTAGGATGAGCTAGAATGCTGCCAGGTATGTAGAAGTGGTATATGTAGGCATGTACAGTACTGTGTGACAGCAGGTAGTGTACGATGCAAATACAGAGCATGAGGGGCCACATGTCTGAGGAATGTGCAATGCCACACGTCCCTGAAATGTCGGAGTCAGCATGATATGCCTGCACCACTGTGTGAACTGTACAGAAGGCACATGGCGAACATGCCAAACATACGGTATGATGTGATGCAGGATGTGTACACTGTCAATAGCATAAAGTGGAATGGTGCTGAAGGGCAAAGAGCGGATCATGTCTGATGTGATACTCTCTGTAGCACCCCAACCACCCATGCAATAATATGACAGGTGGCCAGCATGGGATGTGGTGTGCTGTGGTGCACAGAAGCCCAACAAGGGTGCCAGGAAAGGCATGCAGGTAGTCATTGAGTGTGTGAAGCATGTATGTCAAGATGTGGCCCAGTGCCATACTGAATGGCCCAGTCATGGGTGTAGAGATGCAGCCCCATACGTGCAATGCAGTACCATCCATGTGTAGTGTGATAGATGTGGTAGTGTGGTGGTCAGGGTGCACAACGACATGAATGGGCTAGCAGTCACTGACGGTGCTGCTGCAGAGACATGTAACAGCCAGGTTGGCGGATACAACAACTACGGTGGTTGAGGTGACATTGGGACTGTGTTCCCAGACATAACATGTGCATGACAGTACTATGTATGTGTCCACAGGGTCAATACAATGTCCAGCCAAGGATTGGAACCCTGTAGTGAGTGAGAGTGTGTAATGTTGGTAGGTACCCCATTGGCAGGCAGGATGCCAGCAACATCTGTGTTGTCGATGCCTGCATGACCGTGGTATGCTGCATTGAATGTGGATGTAGTCAAACAGCACAGACATACCACCACACCGCGTGAGGGCCCACACTGCAATGTCTGGCAGTCATGTGTAGGTAGCTAGCTGTGGAGTATGTCATGCACCAGCAGGACACACCATGACTGTCAAGTGACACACAACACACAGGTGAACAAAACTACCGTGCAACAGCCTGCACATGTGCCCATACAGCACGTGTGCATGGAACAGGAATACCACTGTGGCGCCTGTGAAAGTGCCAGCACCACCATGTGTCAGTGTGGGATAGCATGGTCCCTACCAGTGTGTAAATGTAGCAGAAGTGCACTGTGATCACTGTTGGCATAGGCACATAGAATGTCCATCGGATGGGGTGACATGCCCTCAACTACCTCTGTCAGTGGATGTCAGTAATACCGGCTGTAGTGTGTATGTACCATGCATGCTGCTATGGTTGTGTGCCTAGGTGTGGCTAGCAGGGATGGTAAGCACGGATGTTCAGCAAACAGAGGGGGGAGGTGTGTAGGCCTAGCATACAGACAAATGGAGGTTTGGTGCACGCTGAGGGTATTGCAGGTATGGTATGTGTCGTGTAATGTGTCACCCAGCTATGCGTACTGCATGGCCAAGCATGTGTGGGTACGTGGGACTCCATACTAGGGAAGGTCCTGTTGCCCGCAATACATAGCAGTAGCAACTGTCCCAGGTGCAATGTACAGCATGCCATCCCGACTGGCATGTAACCTGTGGTGTACAGTGTCTGCACTGTTGCGTGTCACAATGTGTGTACTGGTCACAAACATGGGTATCTGAACATGGACTACCTATGATGCAATGTGTCATGGGAAAATACAGTATGTGTGTAAATCACGGTGTGGTTTGGGAACCACACACCTGTGTGTGTTGCAGTCCAGGTATGTGACTGGGAGGTATGATCTGTGTACAATCTGGACTGGCAGGTGTGCCGTAGGGCATGGAGGCATGTCCCAGGCACCGAGATAAATGACATGTGTGCTGTACTGTGTGTGCAGTGCTACTGTACAGCACAGTGGAGGGTGTAAGCATTGTCACACATCACTGCATGCTGTGCCCACCTGTGACAGCCCTGCCAGAGGCAGACATGTGACACCGCTGCACAGGCAGCATAGCATGAGAAGATGTACATGTGGGCTGCACACCTTAGCCAGATGTCCACACGTCATGTGTGCCACGGTAGTGTGGTTCAACACGACTATCAGACTGGACAAACAGCACATGCCTGCATAACAACAGTATGACCATAGTCAACAGTCCCAGTGACAGAGTAGGCCAATGTAGACTATCCCTGCATGCAGACCAGTGGCTACTGGACACCTGGCTAGACACACACCTGGACGGTTAATTCACCATTGAGCCATCACATGTCCACGCCCATGTGGGCCGCATAATGTCATCACAGGGTGTTCACAATAGCAGGTGGCAAGGCAGACACGGTGTACCAGGTGATGTGTCATGTCTGCATATGTTGAGTAGCACAGCCGGTCACATGTCTGCAACATACTGGTGCATGATGTATACTGTTACATGATGAATGGAACTGCACTGTCACCCACTACAGGGCCAGCTGGCACAGGTGTGGTGTGACTGGTGTAACCCATGTTTGCACAGGATACACACTGCTGTTGTAGGCAGCCATGCTGGTGGCCACCAGTGATATATGCAGTGGTCATACAAACATACCGCATACAGTGTTCAGGCAGGAATGTCAATTGTCGTGGACGATGTGCTGCTATGTGAATGTGGGTGTTTGTTGTGAATGTCACACATCCAGAAGACACCATCTGGTGCAGTCATGGTTGTCAACACCGTACACACATCCACAGCAGTCAGAACCCAGTCCCGACAATGTGTGTCAGTCACCCTTGCACCGTGGTGACATATGTGCACATGGCGGAACACCTCCCACTGTCATCTAAGCTGTCTACATGATGGCTGGAATGTGCTGTAGCAATGTACAATGCTGGTAGCCCAATGAAGTACCTGGAATCAGACACAGTACACTATGTCAGCCATGTAAACCATGCACAACAATGACTGCCAAACAGACATGAACAATGCATTGACACATGGAACATGTGCTCATGACAACCCCCACTGAGGTATGTTGCACATATAGATGTACAATTGTCATCTATGGCCATAGCATGGATGCAGACACACATACCCCACAGGTAGTACCATGTGATGTCGGTAGGGGGGCATTGCTTGTGTATATGTCACAGTAGATGTACATAGACATGTCCTGCATAGCCGTCATGTAGGGGTAGCTGTGGTATGTCACTACTGGACATGCCCATACAGAGTACCATGTCCCGCAGGAGATGTGTTAGGTGTGTACCACATGTGACATGCTGACAACAATCTGCATGTGTATGGCTGCCGGTGTACCTGTGTGACAATGTCTGTGATGGGTGCAAAGGCACATAGTATCATATTGTATGCACACAAGCCCCACATAGCTGCATAGCCTGAACATACAGTACAAGGAGTGTGTGGGATGATAGCAACCCACAGGTGGAGATGGGTATGGACGGCGTCACAACCACATGTGTGTGTACGGTGTTCACGCCCACGACACATGAGCATCCGAGAGGCTATGGACACAGTTGTACAGGGTCGCATGTACATATGTTCCGCAACATCCCTGTATGTCCCACCACTGGCCTGTGGACCGATGGACAACAAGCAAATGTGCAGGTATGAGATGTGCACAGCACATCACAGATGCCTACCGTAGAACAGGCCTACCATGTAGACATGTGCACAGTAGGTCTGCGCCACCTGCAGTCAAACACATTAGGTGCCAAACAACACCAATAGTCCGACCAATGACACAGATGGGCGTGCATGCCTCTGTGTATATATGTCTGTGAATGGCTCAGGCATAGCAATATAGGTGTGTCACCATTGTGAACAACAATGTGAATGGGTCGTATGTGTGAGGGGTGCATCACATGTGTATGGTCAGATGGACGATACCATCAGTGGGCCTGCTATGTGAACATCCATGTCCCCATACACGGATACCTCTGCTGAGGCCAACACCACATTCACACAGGGAGGGATGGCGGTGTGTAGTGCAGCAGCAGACATGTGGGTGGCAGCGGCAATGTATGTGCACATATGTGTTACCCACAGCAGTTCAGGCAGATATCCATGTGCATGGGATAGCGGTGTGTGTACACATACAGCATTGTGTCGATCAACATCCCAGCACATAGCACCTGCCAGGGCTACAGTGTATGCATGGATGTGTGATACCTGCATGCACCACACACACCCTCAACAAGCAGCGCACAGCATACCACGCTGGAGGACAGTGGCCACACCATGGTGATAAACATGTGGAACGCCCATTTTCACACAGCTATGACAAAAGCAATGGACAGCCACCCTGCCAATACCGTCAGCCCCTGAGTGGGTCACACCCATTGCCATGTATGTGGCATACCCTGCCATATCATGCAGAGATGACCAGCAAGGCTGCATGAGCTATCACGGTCCCACATGGTGCAATGGACAAAAGGCACTCTCACTATCAACCATACACAGTAGTAATGTGGTGGCGATGCACCCTGTCATGTTACAGGTGCTGTGTGATGCTCTGCACAATGTGTGCGGTACACGCTTATGCATGACCTTTCCTGCCAATGTGTCATGGTTACACATTGCTCCATGTGTATCACATACGTAACACAGGTGAGCTGGGGCAAGTTGTCCAGCACCGGTACAGTGCTGTGTGGAAGTACATGGCACAACACATGCATGTGCAGGTGTCCATGTGTATGTGTACAGTGCCGCTGCTGACGATCACAATGGACACAGACCTGATGTGTACTGACATGTACACAGTGTACAGGTGAACAGTAGCACAGACGTCACATGGGGACATATGCCAACTGATATGGGCATAGGTGCAGCCAGGTACACATGTCCATGGCAGGCTAACATCTACATGGTGCGTGCACAGTGTGATGGGGTGGCACACAGATATGATGTGACACCCAGTGCTCAATGGTGTGAAGCCACAACATCGGCTGTGTCACCGCCACGATGCCCTTCACAGATCACTGTGCAGATGTCGCATACGTCATAGCAATGCATTTCCAACAGTATGCCAGCACAGCAGTGTGAATGTGACTTGCCACCATCATTATGTCTTCCAGATAATGCCACGCCCCGCTTCCACCATTTAGCCGACAGGAGGACGAGGTCATCATACCATACCTCCAGAGTAACTACTACGCTCTGTTTAGCCATGTGCCACAGCAGGCACAAGAACGGCAGGAGATGTGGGAGGAGTTGTGCAGGAGGGTGAACAGCGGGCGAACCAACCGCAGCTACCAACAGATCCGCAGGCACTGCACAGACCTGATCCGCATGCAAGACAGCGTGCCGCTGCAATCGCCAGGCAACAACGTGGGACAGGGGGTGGGCCACCAACACAGCCCCCACTCACCGTTACGGTGGAGCTCCTGGCTAGTCTGGGGACACCCACGAACAACACGCAGAAACACCTGCGCCCATCGTGGAGGTGGGTGTCTCCGAGCTATGAGCCTGGAGCTGCCTGGTAAGTCAGTGTTGCATGTTTGTATGATAGGCGACGGGTGTGGGTGTCATAGTACAACACATGATATAGCAATACATGCCAGGTATATGGCCACACAAGATGCAAACCATTGTATGCTATGTTGTGTTAGAGACATGTGCATAGCACATGCAACCACACACATGCATGATGTGTCATGCACAGTGCTGACCGTGGAGATAGTAATGGCTAATGTGTATACCTTTGTGTAATGCCTTTACAGGTACGTCTGGCGTGTCGCAAGTCCAAGGGTCTGTTGCAGGTGAGTCTGTTGCCAGTCAAACGCATGTTCTGCTGTATTGATATTCCCCATGTGTGTAGGCATGACATGCTCACTTGTGTGTGACCCCGTCACGGTATACAGCTCGCACCACCCGACATACACACCACCCATGTACAGTAGACACACCTGCTATCAGACAGTGGTATGACACCACACAACCAATTGGTGTGTTACGCGCATTCAGCTATGCATACAATGGTGTAGGTGTTACACAATGGCTGCATGTGTAGTATGCATTGGTATGCCACCGCAGTATGGACACAGTACCACAGAGTGAGCTGTGATCTGGCCAGAGCACAGGTGTTACCAATGTGACCCATGCCCCTGCATCGGGTGCACACGCAGACATGGCGCATGCCATGTCCCATGCACGTGGATGTCTGGCTGCAGCATTGTCACACCATGATATGACCTATGCACAACATAGCAGACATACACACTGTCAGCATATCCAGAGAATGTGACACGTCACACTAGTATGGGTGTATGTCACATGGGCCACCACAGGGCCGTGTGCACAATGTCTACCACACACAATTGTCAATGAGTCAGAAAGACAAGGCCATGGTTAATACCTACAGGCATGTTGCCACACAGCACATCCACAGTGGGTACTCACCATTGCACCCTGTACACACATAGTGGGTTCATCAATGTAGTGGACCCCCTGGACATCTGATGTAGTACACCAGTGACATGACATTCCTCTCCACAGCTACTACAGGTGCCTCCAATGTTCACTATATATGTGCTGCTGAGCAGCTGAACTGGCTTACAGACATGGCATTGTAATGCGCCCAGGTCACGATCGCACAGACACATAGCTGTGTCCTGCTACTGTGCAGTGGCACAGAGCCCGCACCACACACCGCATAGCTATGCACACAGCTCACAGCAAACGCATCTACACAGACATCACTGTTACACATACATTGTATCTGTACACTGTACACATAACACTGCACCATGACAGCCATCATGATGTGGTGCATGCGGGACACCATCTTCACACGTCCACATGATACCGCACATGTTTGTGCTGTACATTACATACTGTTGCCAGCCATGTGTACTCCCAACTTGCCCGTGGCCACACGGTGTATCACGCTGATGCATGCAAACTACCATGAATGTGTGTACTGCATGCCTACGAAATGACACCTGCCTGTTGTACTGTCCCCACCAGGGCAGTGTACATATTGCCACTAAGAATGTCTGGTCTGCATTCACTGGTCTGTGTTGTGTGAATGCTGCATGCCACCTGCATAATCACATGCATGCTGTGTGTGTGTCTGTGTGTGTGTCTGTGTGTGTGTCTGTGTGTGTGTGTGTGTGTGTGTGTGTGTGTGTGTGTGTGTGTGTCTGTATTGTAACCGATGGTATGTCCTTGTATTGACAGGTGCTGTTGTTATGCTACCTCCCGCGGTCAATCTGATGCTAGTGTCCCCACAGATACTAGTGGTGATGAGCATGTGCATGAGGCACAGGCAGGGTCGTCACAGGCAGAGACTGTGCCACTGGAGAACATCACACATACGCCCCTTTCATCCCTGCACACAGTTCAGATGCCGACACATACCCCAACACCATTGCCCATAGATGATGGTCAGTCAGCGCCTGTTGTCCCCGAGCAGGAATGTGTGGTGGCTGCAGAAGGTGTGGGGACACACGATGTTGCCAGTGTAAGGACTGGTGCAGTGCCACGCAGGCATGTGGCAGGTGCTGCCCGTAGGGGAGCACCGCCAGACATACACCTGCCGCCCAGGTGCAGCAGCTGGTATAACCAGACGATGTTCCAGACTGTAATGGCGGCGCAGGCACGCCGAACGGCAGAACCAGGAAGGGCAGAGGCTGCAGAGGTCTGCAATCCGTACCCTAAATGACAGCATCCAGGCATTGGCGAATGCACAACAGCATCTTGCCGATGTTCTGGATAGGAGATTGGGCGATATGGCTGGTCTCATCGACCGAGGCTTGGCCATCCTTGAGCCGCAGCATCCGTGCAGGAACACCAGGTAGGGGTGAGGCATAGTGCACGGGTCGCGGTGCCAGCAACACCACCTGCAGCAGGTCAGCGTGCGTGCCACCTCCCATGCCCACACAGACAGTGATGGTAGCAGTAGCACTGCAGCTGCTACCACACCATCCACACCTGACAGAGCAGGCCACGTGGACGTGGCCCTGACGGCCCGCCGTGGGCACGCTTCCAGCGGACATGTGACATCGGAGAGTGGACAGTCTGTACCTCCACCCGGTCGTGTCTGCGACCCCAGGCAGGCGCTGGTCACTTCGCCACCGCAGACACAGTGAGCCATAACACCTGCACTGTACAGTCAGGGGCTGCCAAGCATACCCGTGTAGGCATCACAGATGACTGAACTGTGTACACACACACCCACACACAGCAGACACAACTGTAGGGCTCCACCACACCCACATGCAATCTACATAGTCATGCCCACTCAATGCACTGGCCCTTACACACACACATGATGTCATCCATTGGTACAGCCCATGCCTGTGGCACACATATCACCCTGTGCAAATGATTAAGTCTCTGCCGATAACTGTGAGCCACACCATCAATGCACGGTTAAGCTGACATATTATGATGCACAGGGTGGACACGATAGTGAGAGGTGTATGTGATACCTGTGTCCGCATAGTACGTGCTGTGTATGTTGTGGTGTGTGTGTATGGCTGGTGGCAGGTGTGTATGTGATGTGTGTTCTGCACGGACATCATGCAGCAGACATACCATGCAGGACAGGTGCAGCATTCATTGATATGTGTACACAGTATGTGTGGTGGTTACATGTGTAGCACCATGTCGGTGCAGTTAACCCGGATGGTACTGCTGGTGTACTTGCACGTGCCTACTGGTAGCACTGTAATTAGTTCCCCACGGTAGTCGTGGTGTACCCACAGGCATGTCTGGCAAAATCAGCATAGCACAGTTACCCACATCTGGCATGGACCCCTACATAGGTACATAGGCACACATGAACGTGACAGGATATGTGCCCTACGACATGTGTGGACCTAGCATGACTGTGTGTGGCATCTAACACCCTCAGGATGGTGATGCCATATCCGTGCGTCACCAGTCCCTGGTCTAGCGGCGACACACAGAGGTTCACTGGCGCATAACTATAGGCACACATCCACACGACAGTAGCAGTGCTGGACAAAGGCAGTCAGGGCCTTTCCTTCACATGGCCTGGCACCCTCCCTGTGTTGTAGTGTGTGTCTGGCCGCTACCCTGTTCCCCAGCACGCCCCACTCATCGCTGGGTTGAGGTGTCTGACAGTCGCTTCTGTGCCCGTGGTTCGCATGGGGCCTGGGAGGTGGAATGTGCCCATGTCACCCAGGACAGACATGGCCGTGTATGTCGGGCACAGAGCACCACGGAGCAGCTGTGCTGTGGAGATCCACAGCCAGTGTCCCCTTGGCCGCACCTTGTGACACATGCCCTAGCTGTGTCATCCCCGCCTTGTGGAACGCTTATGTCCTTCCGAGAGCTGCAGGCATCAGGTTAGCTACAGGCCACATGTGCCATTGTACGCAGTCATTGCACTGGTGTGTGATGTACAGGGGTACAATGAACACCCCTGATGTGGTTGCCATTCCATCCAGACCAGGAGGCCACAATGGAATGTCTTCACACCCACATTGCCATTGTGTGTGTTGACAGAGGTTGCCAACAGGTGTGGTAGCCATTACCCTGAACATGTCCACCATCTTTAATGGCGTACCACCTACATGTGAAATTGGGACTAACATGTTCTTCACACTGGGTAGGGCTGCACCTTCTCTGGCATATGTTAGCAGGCCATGGCTCTGGCACCAGTCAGCCTTGTCTATGACGCCTAGGTGGATGTACGGTAACATGGGGGGCGGGGTATGTTGGCCGGTGCGTAGTCATCTGCATACCTTGTTTGCTATAATCCCTCTATGATTGCATGCACATTTGAAGGTCGGATGCTATCTGGCAGGGTGCACAGGAGTGAGCCCTGTGGCCCTCCACTGGGTCAAGATATGAGTGTGACAAAGCACCTTCAGCACCAACCCTGTGTGGTGTGACCTCCAACCTGTGTGAGAAGCATCGGGTGACATATGTCCCCACATGTATGCTGGCGAGCCTTTACATGGGTCCCATGTGTAGTGTGCTCTGAACGCTCCCAGCAGGTCATGTTACTGTGTGCAAACCCACATATCCCCATCAATGGCCTTGGTGAACACTCCAGACTGGACGAGCAGGTTCGGGAGGCAGGATCCGCACTTGACTATGTAGTTGTCGGTATGTTCCCGCATTGGCTGTACACCGCTATCTGTAACCATGACCACCTGTATGGACCTCCACACAGATTTGCAGACAACATTTGTCAAGCGATAGGGTGTGGCTGTTGACAGTCCATAGGAGCACTACCCTGGCATAGTGGGACCACAGATGCCATATGGCATCCATTGGGGACATAGCCCATAGTAAGGCTAACATGACACAGTGGCCGCATGTGTGGGCCGAGGGCCTCAAAGAGGATGGGTAGCACACAGCCAGGGAAACCATCGGTGCCCATTGCTGACGGTCAAACGCCATAGAGATATGGGCTCACCCCAGGCCATATGACATGCTTTGGAGGATACACCCCCGTGGGATGGATATGTTCCCTGTTGGGGTATGCATGGAACATGTCCTGTGGTATGCAGACAATGTCTGTGAGTGCAGTGACTGTTGTACCATTCTGGACCATTTCCAGGCATGTCAGTGTGCCCCCAACCATGTCCTTACCACAGTTAGGGAACGCCCTGTGGTTGTCTCATGTGCCCTCTGCAGTACCACTCCCCCGAGCGGACCTGGATGTTGGTATGTGGGGCGTATGGTGACGCCGGTATGAATGGGTGAGGGTTTCCCTGGTACTGTCATTGCCCTGCCATGTAGTAGCTCCAACTGTTGATGTACAGGTAGTCAGTGGCTGCGGTCCACCACACCATGTGCCTACCTGTGGTGGACAAGGTCCTGATGTCATCATGTTTGCCTGTTGCAGACATGCATGTGGGTGGTCAGGGAAGGCATTCGGTAGGTGTATTCGGTCTGGCCTCTGTTCAACATTGGCATGGAGGACATGTAGGGTACCACACCGGTCATATGATGTGTGTGGTTTTCTGTGGAGAGGTCATCACTGAGGTCCCCCATGCTGGTGTTGGTTACAGTGAGTGGATGACCAGTGGATCCACTATACGGTCTTGCATCACCATTGAGGGCTGTACATCCTGTGTGGGGCCTATCCTCACCATGCGTGATGGGCAGAACTGTCAGACATCCCCCCCCCCTGGTATGTATGGTGCATGGCTGTTTAACAGTGGCCAGGTGTGTGAACACCTGTGACCGCTGGCGTACTGTGTTGCGCCATGGGTAATGTTCCCAGGCTATGCATGGGTGGTTCATGTCACACAAACGGTGCTGTTGTGAGAGCATGCCCACCCACCAGTGTCCTCAGGACATCTGTGAAGGTATCCTGTGTTTGTGAGGGTTGTCTGTAGCATGCAACAAACTGTAGGCCAGTCCTACACATGGTTAATTGCACCTACATATTCCCCGCAGCAACAACAAGGTCTGTGGCATGACCGGGTTACTGTTGTGTGGCCGGACACACAGGATGGTCCGCATTCCGCCACCCATGCCGTCGCACCATGTGTATGCATGTCTGATCTGTGCCGACGCTAAGTGTCTGAGCATGCCCAGTAGGCAGCTGTGTAGATACACACACAGCACAGTGCACACCGCAGCCGTCTGCAGTAATACCCCGGGTGCATGCCTCTATCCTCTACGCAACGGCCACGTCTGTGGCATGGCCAGGTTTCTGTTGTGTGGCTGGACACACACGACGGTCCACATTACGCCACCCATGCCGTCGCAACATGTGTATGCATGTCTGCCCTGTGCCGAGTCTAAGTGTCTGAGCATGCCCAGTATGCAGTGATGTACTGATCAGTAGTTACTTGTTATTCTCGACTGCAGCACTAACGTGTTACTGTACGGCGACCTTGGGCTGGTAACAGACTGCGTGACTGCGCACGCTGTCCGAACACCCGAGCGGGCGCATTGCCTTTGCAAATGATACCACTCACGAGGGAGTATGCCTCCTGACAGCGCCTGCTCAGTAAACTCGGTAGCGCTCTGTAAATGCTTCATACTGTAGTGTGTTCATGTAGATAGGCGAGGTTCGCCCCCGCCCTTTCCGTGTCTGTGTGTCTGTGTGTCTGTGTGTGTGTGTGTGTGTGTGTGTGTGTGTGTGTGTGTGTGTGTGTGTTTCCATCTGCCTCTGCGACTGATTATGCTTTTAGACGGTCCGCAACACATGCCTTGGCTATTGCCAACTATTGTCTTGGCGGTTGACGCCAGCAGCCTACAAGTATGCCTGTGACAGCGCCTGTTTAGCAAACTCGGTAGCGCTCTGTAAATGCTTCATACAGTAGTGTGTTCATGTAGATAGTCGAGGTTCGCCCCCGCCCCTTCCGTGTGCGTGTGTGTGTGTGTTTCCAGCTGCCTCTGCGACTGATTATGCTTTTAGACGCCCGCAACACATGCCTTGGCTATTGCCAACTATTGTCTTGCGGTGACGCCAGCAGCCTACAAGTATGCCTGTGACAGCGCCTGTTTAGCAAACTCGGTAGCTGCTCTGTAAATGCTTCATACAGTAGTGTGTTCATGTAGATAGTCGAGGTTCGCCCCCGTCCCTTCCGTGTGTGTGTGTGTGTTTCCAGCTGCCTCTGCGACTGATTATGCTTTTAGACGCCCGCAACACATGCCTTGGCTATTGCCAACTATTGTCTTGGCGGGTGACGCCAGCAGCCTACAAGTATGCCTGTGACAGCGCCTGTTTAGCAAACTCGGTAGCTGCTCTGTAAATGCTTCATACAGTAGTGTGTTCATGTAGATAGTCGAGGTTCGCCCCCGTCCCTTCCGTGTGCGTGTGTGTGTGTGTTTCCAGCTGCCTCTGCGACTGATTATGCTTTTAGACGCCCGCAACACATGCCTTGGCTATTGCCAACTATTGTCTTGCGGTGACGCCAGCAGCCTACAAGTATGCCTGTGACAGCGCCTGTTTAGCAAACTCGGTAGCGCGTTCTGTAAATGCTTCATACAGTAGTGTGTTCATGTAGATAGTCGTAGGTTCGGCCCCCGTCCCTTCCGTGTGTGTGTGTGTGTGTTTCCAGCTGCCTCTGCGACTGATTATGCTTTTAGACGCCCGCAACACATGCCTTGGCTATTGCCAACTATTGTCTTGCGGTGACGCCAGCAGCCTACAAGTATGCCTGTGACAGCGCCTGTTTAGCAAACTCGGTAGCTGCTCTGTAAATGCTTCATACAGTAGTGTGTTCATGTAGATAGTCGAGGTTCGCCCCCGTCCCTTCCGTGTGCGTGTGTGTGTGTGTTTCCAGCTGCCTCTGCGACTGATTATGCTTTTAGACGCCCGCAACACATGCCTTGGCTATTGCCAACTATTGTCTTGGCGGTTGACGCCAGCAGCCTACAAGTATGCCTGTGACAGCGCCTGTTTAGCAAACTCGGTAGCGCTCTGTAAATGCTTCATACAGTAGTGTGTTCATGTAGATAGTCGAGGTTCGCCCCCGTCCCTTCCGTGGTGCGTGTGTGTGTGTGTTTCCAGCTGCCTCTGCGACTGATTATGCTTTTAGACGCCCGCAACACATGCCTTGGCTATTGCCAACTATTGTCTTGCGGCTGACGCCAGCAGCCTACAAGTATGCCTGTGACAGCGCCTGTTTAGCAAACTCGGTAGCGCTCTGTAAATGCTTCATACAGTAGTGTGTTCATGTAGATAGTCGAGGTTCGCCCCCGCCCCTTCCGTGTGCGTGTGTGTGTGTTTCCAGCTGCCTCTGCGACTGATTATGCTTTTAGACGCCCGCAACACATGCCTTGGCTATTGCCAACTATTGTCTTGCGGGTGACGCCAGCAGCCTACAAGTATGCCTGTGACAGCGCCTGTTTAGCAAACTCGTAGCGCTCTGTAAATGCTTCATACAGTAGTGTGTTCATGTAGATAGTCGAGGTTCGCCCCCGTCCCTTCCGTGTGTGTGTTTGTTTCCAGCTGCCTCTGCGACTGATTATGCTTTTAGACGCTCCGCAACACATGCCTTGGCTATTGCCAACTATTGTCTTGGCGGTGACGCCAGCAGCCTACAAGTATGCCTGTGACAGCGCCTGTTTAGCAAACTCGGTAGCGTTCTGTAAATGCTTCATACAGTAGTGTGTTCATGTAGATAGTCGTAGGTTCGTCCCCCGTCCCTTCCGTGTGCGTGTGTGTTTCCAGCTGCCTCTGCGACTGATTATGCTTTTAGACGCTCCGCAACACATGCCTTGGCTATTGCCAACTATTGTCTTGCGGGTGACGTCAGCAGCCTACATGTATGCCTTCTACAGCGCACACGTCAGTTAACTCGGTAGCGCCATGTGTAATTGAGTCATACTGTACTGAGTTCATGTAAATAGACGAGGTTCATCTCCGTCCCTTCCGAGTGTGTGTGTGTTTCCGCTGCTTTCGACCATACATCTGAATAAGCAAATTGTTACAGTGTTCACAATCAACAGTGTGATATTTAAAATCATGTTCGGACTCACGTTGTTGTTTGTGAACATTCGTAGACATAGCATATTTCCTGCACACGCTAGGAAACAACGAAAACGCTGCATGTATTCATGTACTGTTCAAATGTTACGAAGACTTGGGTTGTGTCGAACTACGGTGACTATTCTTGCTGCATGTTTCCGGGTTTGTTTGTGTTGCATCGCATAATATCATGTAATACGTGTGTTCATAGTATGCTTTCTGTGATGGTGACATGTGTGTGTTTCGTTAGCAGTACGTCTCTGCTTTCTATGCTGTGGCTACATCCCCATTGCTCGCATGGAAAGTGACAAATGGAAGTGTAAGGGTGGACATTTAAAGCCTGGATACGTCCATGTTATGTGTAAGTCTCACGGGGCCAACGGGTGATAGCGCATACATGTCTATGAAGTACCTTTGGATACCATATGCGACCTGTCGTGGACGAAATGTTTATGTTGACTGTTCCATCTACCTATGTGTGACATTGTTTGGGGCCATAGGGTGCCAGCAAGTCTTCCCTGTTCATTGGGTGTTTGCCATGTTGTATTGACATCAATCCTATTAATTCACCGAAGGATGTCTTTCTTTGGTGTCAACGCCATAGTTTGACCATCCTATGTCATTACCAGCAGACGTGGAGATTGTGCCATTGGTATCTTTACACAGGTGACCCATCTGTTCCACTGTATAGAAGCGTGTCATCCCCATAGATGTGCTGGCACATGGTGTGTTGTGTACGCCGGTATCTGCCCAGCGGCCTTTCTTTGAATGGGGTGTGTGTACTGTACACCGTATCTGTATTCCCTGGGTTATGCCTTGCAACAGCTGTGGGATTCCCCCAGGTTGGCAGCTATGGGTGCCATCTTGGCCATACGTTTGTCCATCCATGGGAACTGCGTACTGGACACTAGTATCGGCCTGTCAACATTTCACAGCTGCATTCTCCATTTCCGGTGGATGATCGGTATTAGTATTGCGGAGTAACGCATGTGCCATGTCCACATCCCGCACACGGTGCGGGATGGTGAATCATCTGCCAATCCACACCGACACCCATATATGCATACCCACGATACCATGTCTGCAACCGTCGACAGTACCCCTTGCACACCCTTCATGTGTGCGGAAATGGGATGTGGACGTACGTGTATGGATGCAGCAGCCTGGGGAATCCTATTCATATGTCCTGCATTTCATGGACGGCTGTCATCACCCTTGAAGACACCTGTGGTGCACATATCGACCTGTGCCGTAGTCACGGCTGTCACCTCTTCCGGTTCACACTATGTTGCTCACACTCACTTAAGGAGTAATATTTGGGTCCTGCAATGGACACCGATGTGCATATGTAAGGTTTAGGACATGTTGGACTGTGTCCATTCGGCCAGTGGGTCTGACTGCCGCCATATGTTCCCCATTCCCGGATGTCTGTCCGCCTACCCATATTATGTAGTGCTACGTAACCCGTGTCCTTCCACAATCTACCCAGAGGGTGTTACTGTAGTCCTGCAGGTTGGCAACAGCTTTACATCATCCTCACAGGTACCACTGTGAACTATCCGCCACTGAATCGTCAGTATAACACAGCCGGTACATGTAGAACCTATGAATTCATGACAGTATGTCGGTTATGTGTGTGAACTCCATATTTTAGCGATAGTATGGCCTTCCTACTTGACGTTGTTGGTGTGCCATTAATATGTGTTCCGCAGGTCGCAGGTATGTTCCGCCGAGTGGAGGCGGGTGATCCCCACATACTGGATAGCACCTTCGCTGCTGTGTACGCTGGGATTCGCATGGCAGGATGGATGTCTACGGGGTGTATGTACTGCTGTTTCCATCTTTATGTCCTGTGTCATGCCCTACTACGGCTGTGTGATTCCAGCAGGCTTGCTATTATGGGTGCCATCTTGTCCGTGACGTTTGTCCATCCTTGGGAAATGCCTACTGGACACTGATGTAGGGCTGAACACATTTGACACATGCCTTTAGCATTACCCTATGGGTGCTTTGCATCCTTACTGGGGACTAAGGCACGTCCTGTACCCGCAGCCCTCCCACGGGGCGTGACAACGGATTATCAGCCAAACAACACCGAGACCCATTTTGCATACCCAGGATACCAGGGCTGCAACCCCCCACGGTACGCATGACACATCCTTCATGTGTGCGGAACTGGGATATGGACGCACATGTATGGACACGGCAGTCTGGGGACCTCTGTTCATATGTCCTGCATGTGATGGGCGGGTATCATCAACCTTAAACACGCTGGTGGTGCATATGTCTAGCTGTGCCGTAGTCACGGTTATTACCTGATTGGCGATGTCGATGGAAAAGGGCTGAGACAACGTAATTTTTGGAGTCCTACAATGGACACCGATGTGCATTTGTAAAGTGTAGAACGTGTTTGACTGTCCCCATCTGGCCATTGGTATTGACTGCCGCTGTATGTTCCCCAGCCGTGGATGTCTGCTTGACTACCCATCGTTTGTATGACATGCCCTATCTATATCCACGTGCTAGTATGCGTAAATACAGCAAACCTTAAGGCCCTGCCCATCTTCATAAACGACATTATGGAACATATATCGGCTGAAACAGACACTGTCAAATACGATAGACTCCACAGTGAAGGGATACTGAGCTCTCTCAACTACTAACATGGGGCACCGTCGGAGTACGGATGTCATGACATAGCCGCCCCTAATTCACTTCCTTCAGAGTCGGTTTAAAGCGAATTAATCAATAAACCTGCTCATAGTTAGGTGGACAGTGCTCCAAGTCTGGATTATAACGTGACATATACATATCAGTGTTGCATGCCTTACTTCATGGAAACAATAATACGGCAACAATGTGTTAATATATCTACAATATTGGTAAATACAATCAGTATCCGGACACATAGTTGATAATTGGTGAGAGTGCACCTTAGAATGTAGTGTGTTGATCAGGTTATTGTATATCGATGTGTATATTAGTAGCATTACGATAACAAAGCATGGAATCAATAGGTACTATTTAAGCATGTATTTGACAATTATGAATGTAAACGTGTGGAGGAGACATCCGTAACCTTCCCTGGTTCCACTGGATCACACACGCACACGTACACTCGCATGTCCGGATTGTGGGTTACGCGCACGCGCACATGCATCTCCGTATTCCGTTTCTATATGTTTACAGTGTCTGTGTGGTTACGTGTTTTGCGTTACTTGTGACTATTCCGGTAACATATGTCTGATCCGGTTGACGGACGTGTGCAGAAAGCACTTACAGCTTTATAAATGTAACAGTCTTTGCAACATGGACGCTTTACGTACACGTGCACATCTATATGTTCTATAGTCATAATTCCAACGTGACTGCAGTCACGTTTGACACTTACTGTGACCAGTGCACGTTAGCTGTTCGTTGTCATTAATATGCATACCCGTGGTACCTATGTACATTTACATATCACCCCCCCCCCCGCACACACTCACGTCACAGGCATCCATTCCCCTGCTGGGAAAGGTGCGGTACTGCATGTTGAACATTCCTAATTCCTCCTCGGTCTTGGCCCAAGATGCATATGTCGTCACCACAGGGCTGTTCAGATGACAGCTGCTTATATCCCATATGCATACAGGCCTTCGATTGTCAGGGTGTTGCTGTGGTGCTTTGGGTTTGGTGTTGTCCGCCCACTGTACGGGACCGCCCTGACCCTGTACGAATGTTAGATGAGTCACATGGGCACGTTTTGTCCGTGTCCATGGTACCATGTCACGGCCCCCCCCCCCAATTAGTCTTAACCGTGTGCGCCGATTGTCCCGTGTATCCGTTGTAGATCTCGTTATACTAATTGCACACGGTCTGATCGAACTAACCTACTGCCATTACTAACCCTCCGTATGTATGGGCTGTGTCGCAATATTACAAGGGTTTAACATTGCGTGACTTTCACTGAGCCACAGACATGTCCGTTGCTTTTTTTGGCCCTGTTCCGCTGTGCTACACACATTTAACATGGCGTAACAGGTTGAACAGCTCAGACACGGGGACATCGGGTTGTCCGTCATTGTCTATTATTGAATGTCTCTGTGGAGTTTGTTTCACAAAGCGACACATTGTCGGCATTGTTAACGGACATCTCGCGCAGTACGTCCGCACCGACGCGGGTGACGTATGTCTGCCTTTGGCCGGCGAACAGGCATTATGCTGTGCCATTATGTCTGGGGATGTATGGTTTCCTTCCCTACGTAGATGATGTGCCATACTAGCAATGACCCTAGCGATGACCCGCGTCTGGGTGTGGGTACTGCTGTATTACCCACGGGAAGAGTGGCCTTAGGGTAAGTGGTGACCTAGGCAGAGGTTGCCACCGATACGTCACCCGCTACCCCCCTCCTGGTCTACCTACACCAAGTAGAGTCTGGAAAGGTGCCCCGAGTAGAGCAACACCCTAGACGGCTACCTACTTGGCCTATGCCTAAGGCCGGCTATGTGTGTGGTCCCTTGGGCATCGGACTCGGGAACGTGGCACGTCTGCCGTTGGTATGTCCAGCATTACCCACATCCAGCCCCAAGGCAGTTAACACAACATCCATGGGTCCACATGGTGTCCCAGCTGTGCACTCCGGGAACTCTATGGGGAATTTAACCCACACTTCGGACAGCTGTGTAATCCTAACCTCACCTCAGGATACATACCTGAGTAGTAGCACAGGGCGATTGTAGTCACACTCCACATAGATGGTGCCTCCACTGACCCTGGTATTACCATACCATTACTTTGACAAGCCTTATCTGCAAAGCCATGGAGATGGATCATAATGGGACACATAGATTAGGACATAGGGGACCCGCATACTTTGGATACAACCCAGTTTAGCTTGGTCATAGTCAGATCATGCCCTTTACACGTGTTTCACTTTGTAGAATCAGTCACCAAGGCCATTGCTGAGGGTAAACCAGTCCATACAGCCTACCTCAACCCGGCAGAGGCCGTCGACACAATACCCCCCTCGGGTATACTTGATAAACCCGTCATCTTGAATGTAAATCCATACATCGCCCTATGGTTTGCAAACGGGCTAGGTCACAGAACACACATGGCCATAGTTGCTGGCGACATGTCATACTCACAGCCAGTCACAGGTGGTGTCCCATGGGGCTCAGTCCTGGGTCCACTATTTCCAGCTTCTACATTTCCAATGTACACGCACACACAGGGGGATTATGGGTGAAAATGTTTGCATACGACTGCAAACCGGATGCCAAGGTCAGACACACATCTGACACAGATATCCTTCAGGAGTGCCTCACAGATGTGGATAAGTGGTACCAGAGACATGTCCTACAGCTAAATGCCAGGAAATGCATAGGCATACCCTTCGGGATGAACAAGGTTACCCCGAGCTACCATATAGGTGGCAGTCCACTGAACACGGAGGGGGTTACCAGTGATCTGGGGACACGTGTTGTTGTTAACCGTTCGTTAGACACACATGTTGCTAACATACTTGTGTAGACCTTCCACATTGGCCACATCATCATGAAGGGATTCACATCTAGATCAGGGGAGGTCATTGTCCCCTTGTACTCATCACTCAATAGACCTATGATTGGGTACAATGCCCCGTTCAGAATGTATCTGACCCAACACCTGCAGCAGCTGGAAAGGCACCAACAGTTCTTCGACAAACGGATGCAGGGTCTCAGGTATATGTGTTATACTGACCAACTGAAAGGATTCCAGCTGTATACAATTGCATACCACTTGCCCAGAGGTGACCCGTGCCTGGCATGCACGGCTAGGTCGAACCCAGATCTGATGACTATGCTTCACGTCTATAAGGTAAATCCCTCAGAACCACAAGGGCAGCTGACGTACACCTTGACACTGTCATTAATCGAACGTGTTGTTGGGACGGATTCATCACCCAGACGCCACTATGCTGTGGGACAACAACCCCGTACATGTGAGGGCAAGCACCTCGCTGGGCTTCTGTTAGTATTTACACATGGATGTCTGGATTGATTTATTTCTGTAACCTTCTAAATGAATGTTACATTAGCACATTGTGAATCTTTACATTTCGTTGGTCTATTTTACAGTACTCATATTCATACGGTTTATGTGTATATATTATGGTTCATTCATATTACTAGGTGTCTGCAGTTCTGTTAATATATTGGCACAATCCGTAGGACATATACATGTAGCTTACACAGTCAGACATTTGGAAAACATTTTATGTTGGTTCATGTTTCATATATGTACATATATTTCCATTTTCCGATGAATACTGTACCTGTCGGAGCAATGTCTGTTGTCCTCACTGTGTGGGATGTGTAACCCAAGTAAGGTTTGTTCGCTTGTCTGCCTTTAAGGCATGTAATTAGTACCTAGCACATCTAATGTACGAACCAATTAATGCTTGTAAATTTAGTAGGTTGGACTACATTGTATGTAGTCTGAATAAGTCTGCTTATGAAGCAGACGAAGTGTGCTCCAATACACTATGGTGACTGCCTTTAATTCTTGGTGTGCTCTGGTTGGTCACTGACGGTCCCTACAGTACCTCGTCTTTGCTTTGGACTTCATCGGCTGGTTGTCTGTGTTTCTTGTATGGAGAATGTCGACTGTAGTCCCTATGTGTATGAGTTGTGTAATGCTTTACTACGGCAGTGTAATTCCACCGGGTTTGCATTTATGTGTGCCATCTTAGTCATACGCTTGTCCATCCATGTGAATCGCCTACTATACCCTGGTATGGGGCTGTACACATTTCACCCCTGCATTTTGCATTCCCCGGAGTATGGTGTGCATTATTAGCGGAGAGTGACGATGTGTTACGACACGTCCCTCCCACGGGGCGGGACAAAGGATTGCCTGCGAAACAACACCGAGGCCTGATTCTACATACCCAGACTCCCTTGACTGCAACAGTGGACAGTACCCATTACACATCCTTCATGTGTGCTGCAGTGTGATGTGGACGCAGCTGTATGGACCCGATACCCTGGGTATCTCTGTGCATGTGTGCTGCAGTTCATGGACAGCTATCATCAACATTGAACACGCTATGTGCCTATGTGTACCTGTGACGTGGTGACGACAATTAGATCACATGAGTAATGCAGGAAGCTAGCAGGCATGCTCTGAACAGAATTTTTGGGTCCTACAATGGACACCGATGTGCATTTGTCAAGTTAGATGTTGCTGGACTGTGTCCACCTGCCCAGTGCTTTTCACTGCTGGTGTATGTTTCCCAATCGCGGATGTCTGTTTGACTACCCATTCCACATGGTGCTACATAACCGGCTGCGTTAGTACTGTGAACAAATGACATACATCCAAAGATGGTGGTTACCAACTGCTTCATATAAACCTCAGACATCCCAATGGGACATATCCGTCACTATATTTCCAATATAACACCACCAGAACATGTTGCTTACCTATGCATTCATGTAACCATGTTGTCTTCGTAGGTGGCAATGCCATAGTTTACACATCCTACGTGACGTTGTGTGTGTGCCATTAGTATGTGTTCCACAGGTCGTACATCTGTTCCGCTGTACGGTAGCGGGTGCTCCTCAGTCTGTTGCTGGCAGACTGGGTGCTGTGTACGCCGGTGTTGGCACGAGAGTCCGGCTCTGTATGTGGAATGTCAACTGTGGTCCCTATGTGTATTTCCTGTGTCATGCCTTACCGCGGCTATGTCATTTACCCGGGTTTGCAGTTGTGGGTGCCATCCTGGCCATACGGGTGTCCATCCATGACAATTGCCTACTGGACACTACTATAGGGCTGTACACATTCCACACCTACATTTAGCATTCTCCGGAGTATGGTTTGCATTATTAGCGGAGAGTAAGGCAGGTGCTACGCAGAAATCCCTCCCACAGGGCGGGTAGAATGATTGCCTGCGAAACAACACCGAGCACAGAATCTACATATCCAGAATGCCTTGACTGCAACAATTGCCAGTACCCATTACACATACGTCATGTGTGCGGAGGTGTGATGTGGATGCAGTGCTATGGACCCGGTACCCTGTGTAATTCTGTGCATCTGTGCTGCATTACATGGACAGCTATCAGCAACATTAAACACGTTTGCGGTGCATATGTGTACCTGTGACGTCAATAAGTTCAGGTACGCATTGAAATAAGACATAATTTGGGTCTTTCCACAATTTTTGGGTCCTACAATGGACACCACTGTGCATATGTAAAGTGTAGAGCTTGTCGGGCTGTGTCCTTGTGAGCAGTGGGTTTCACTGATGCTGTGTGTTCAGCAATTGTGTATGTGTGCTTGACTACCCATACTGTGTTGTGCTACAGGAAACATGTCTTCCGACACCAGAAACCAATGCTATACATCCATTGTTGCAGGTTAACAACCACTTTCATACCATACCCAGAGGTCACGATTGGGAGGTATTGCCACTTTATTATCGGAACAACACCCCAGACTGTGTACATCATGGGAACTTTAGGCCAGTCTTACCGCCATTTCCAATTGTAATTGGCAGACACATGTCAATACATGTATGATAACACATATTGTCATGCAGAAGTTGATCTATGTTATTTGGACATTGGCTTCTGCTTTTGCCATCCGTTGCTGTGAGTGTTACCAGTTAACATACACATTGATTGCTCGCAGGCAGACTACACACAACTGCGCAGTACTGTGGTCTCCTTTAAGGACCCTGAGCCAGTGGTCAATGGTACAGCAGCCACTGCATCAATCACATTTGCCATCTACCAGTACCTACAGGACTGCATGTACCAGGCATTCACTTACCCAACTGTGGTTCATTGTACCAATGCCAAGCGTCCAGTGTGGTGTACCCTGCCATACACATGATGTACAACACGAGGAGGTGGCTACTACAGAGTGGAGCAGACACCTTGTGAGGTGTGACACCCTTGGTCATCATATGTGTACAGTTACACAATGTCATGGGATTGTCCAGGGCACATTCCACAGATATACCTACATGGACCTGGCTGACAATCATACCACCTTCAGTTGCTATGCTCGACACCTGTGAGGTCACTACCACATATGCTCTGACTGGGTTCACATAGAGGTGGGGTTTACTCAACATACACACATTGCCGACATACAGGCTGACAGGTCCAGTGAGGACATCTCCACACCCTCCACCACACATGTGGAGATGTCTGTACCAGCGGTTTGTGGTCACCAAATGTTCTGTGACACACAGGTGGGACATGCTCTCTCCAGGGTAGTGTGAATAGCATCCATGAGACCAGATGGTGAGCCCGCTGTGTACTCCACTATCTCATTTGGGATTAGGACCCACAGTTAGGACAGCTATTTCTTTATAGCCTCACCTCAGGTAGGGTGGCCAGGTTGTATCGCATGACAACTGTATTCCCACATCACAGGGCCAATGCCTCCACTGAGGCTGGTTATTACTGTCCCAGTACCCTGAGGAGACCTATCTGCATAGACATGGGGTGGGATCATACGGCGGTTCGTCCATGACTGCATAGGGGACATACATACTGCGATCCCACACGGTTTGTCTTGTTCAGGGCGGTTCATGCCTTTAAGACATGGTTGACATTTTCGGACGGTCACCCAGCCCATTGCTGGGGTGTTGCAGTCCATACAGCCTACCTCGCCCTGGCAAAGGGCTTCATAACATTACCCCTCAGGTAACGTTAATGAAACCATTGGCTGATGTGAACATGTACATCACAGAATGTGTTGTAAACTGTCTATGTGACACAACCCACATGGTCATAGTTGCTGGCTGCATGTCAGACCAACTGCCTGTCACAGGTGGTGTCCCATGTTGCCATTCCGTGGGTGCACCCTGTCATACATCTACATTTCCACGGTACAGGCACACACAGCGGTGTTATGGGTAACATTGTTTGTAGATGCTTGCAGAACAGATGCCATACTGGGACGGACATCTGACACAGAGATCCCTCAGGGCCTCCCGGATATGCATATGTGGTGTCAGGGACATGTCCCACAGCTAACTGGTACATAATGCAAAGTCATACCTGTCGAGGGGTCGAGGTCACCCTGTACAACGATAGGTGGCTGTCCACACAGCACAGGGGTGACTACCAGGGATCAGGGGACAGGGTTTGTCGGTCGCCTTTCCTTCAACACACACATTGCTATCGCCGCTCTGTGGGATTCTACATTGACCACCTGTATGTGCAGGGAGTCACATCTGACTTCACAGCCCGACACGCATACACGGTCAGTATATAGCATAGAACTTCACTTATTTGCCTAAGTATGAGCTTATTGTTGTGGCAGTTTGGTAGCTTATTCTGTTTCTTGGGACATTTAGGTATTTCAGTTACGGAAATAACCGATTCAGGCTACAATTACATTAAATACGGAAATCATTATGACCTACACTCTTCGTGACACTTCCCGCTTGTAATGCTTTATTTAGGAACACGATGCCAATACAGTGACTCCCCCTCGCAAAGTGGGACGGTTGGTGACCTTAGTCGCTACTCCTATGTCGGTGCGGCGTGCTGACATGCTGCTGTACACCTTCTCTGACTATGCACACTCACAGTACATTGCTGTACGGACACGGTATTACGCGTATCCTTTGTTCCTTGGACAGGTACATTTCGAGCCGCGTGGGTTTTATTTGCTTCTCTTGTTTAGTTGGGACGGATACTTTGTTGCATACTCTGCGGACATTTCATTCGGCACGGGCCATGGCTGCAGCCATTTCGATTCTGGGCGGACTATGCCAGACAGCACGTTAGGTTGCTCTTCGCCTGCCTGCTTAAACACGCCTACTGACGCATCCTACTTGGGCTCGCTCACGCACACCACGCACATGCCTGTGGTTACGGTGCACTCTCATTAATATGCATATGGCGCTACTGCGCCGGCTATGCAATGCACCGCCGGCGCAAGCCTTACGCCGGCCTTGCGCCGAGCTTCATGAATCCCGGGGCATGTCTTCAAAATATTCCATCCCTTCTTTGTGGGGGATACTGGTGAATAAGTCTATTATATCTATTGTAACGAATAAAATATCTTTCTTATATATTTCTGGTGTAAGTACTCTTAGGAAGTCCCATGAATTCCTCAAGATAGTTTTATTATTGACCCATATATGTTTTGCTTTACAGTCAACATATTTGGCAAGAGGTACCGTTTTTGCACCCTCAGCTGTAACTATGGGTCTAAAGGGGGGGTCATTCTGTTTTTTATGAATTTTGGGTATCCCAAAAATTGTGGGTACCCTGAGTTTCCTTACTTCTAAAAACTTATATATCTTATTGTCAATCACTTTCTCTATAACAAGGTCTTCTAATAAAATGTCTATTTTCTTATAAGCCACTAACATTTCGTCCCTTGAAACAACTGAATATTTGTTTTCATCATTCAATATATCAAACATTTTTGCTTCATATACAGTCTTGTCCATGATGACAATTCCCCCACCCTTATCTGGTTTCATTATCCTTAACATGGGATTTCTTTGCAATTCTTCCAATAACTTATATTCACTTTCTTTCAAATTAATTTCGTTTTTATGTGTCATTTTGCCCTTGACTTTTTCACATTCTTTCCTGATTTCTTTTTCCAAAACATTTTCAAATTTTTTTATTTGTGGAATCAATGGGGGATTATATACAGAACTCCTAACAAGTTGAACAGAACCAGTATTATTTCTATTAAAACCTGCCCTAGATGCTAATACAGATAAATTAATTTTTCTCATAAATAATTTAATGTCTAAAATAGTATTTGTGACATCACCGTGTTTCACTGGGTTATATTTCAACCCCTTACTTAAAAGACTAAAATGTATTTTGTTTAAAACTATATCACTAAAATTATATATAGTAAATCCATCATATGTACTTTTAGTATAATTTTCTACAATGATCTCATGTTCTTTCTCATCTATACTCAATATAGGGAATGAGGTATCCATTAGTAAAATCTCCCCCTCCCCCTTCTCCCCCCCTTCTGAAAATTTCCCCTCCTATTCCATGTGTGTTGTTCTTGTTCAGTTCTTTGCAGAGGTGGGAATTCCTCTTCGTAATCATTTCCATTTACTGTTACTTCAGTATTCTTTTTATTATTAAACTGAAACTTATTTCTATCATAAAAAAGTGCAGGTTTAGGATAGCTAATATTTTCAGCATATTCTTTAAGGTCTCTATTTAACTTCCCCATCTTCCGTTGCAGGGTAACTTCACATTTTAAATCAACATCTTTTCTTATATTAAAATATTTCTCCCTTTCCTCAGTAATACCAAAAATGAGATCATTTTTAATACATAAATCCAGTCTGTTGATTTCTTTGTCAAGCAAAATTTGTTTATTATCATTTTCTTCTATAATCAATTGAACAATATCCAATCCACATCTATTAAACACTTTTATCAAACTCTGATGAAATATGGAGCCTATTTGAACATTGTTAGGGTATTTATGTACTCTTAGCCCCTTAGGGACTATTTCTTTGACTAAATATTCATTTAAATACCCATTTTCAATAGTAAGCATTCTATACTGTAACATTAATTTATACATTCTGTCTATCTTCATAGCATATGGTTCACCATCTGAACCCTTATTATAACCATTGTTCTTGTCCAAATTAAAGTGGTATTCTTTTTTCAACCACTCATTAATAGCTGTATGGTTCGGTTTGACAGTACCTTGTGTTTTGTAAGTTTTAGGTCGAGCCCCTCTATCAGGTGAAACACCATTTTCCATAGTGTTTACTTCTTCCTCGGAATGTAGAACTCTCGGTGTCCTCCTAGGGTCGAAAGATTTAAACTGAATGTCTCCAGGGTCGCCGGCTTGAAAATCCTCGCCTATAAGCTCCCTTTTTCTTTTTATAGCTGGACCACTACCCGTTTCTAACGGGTCACCGTCAATGTTCACATTCACCTTACCAGGAAGTAAACTTCGGCATAGAGGCGTGAGCAAATCAATTAGCTCCGTTAGTTGCCCAATAAGCTTCCTGGCTTGACCCGTTTCTTCTTGTCCTTCCGAAGCCATAACAGAATCCAAATTTGCGTGGTAAGTCCCAACGCCCAAAAACAACTAATAACCAAAAGAAGAGTGAAGCAACTCTAACAACGACCAATAATCCACAAAAAGAGTTACAGAAGAGGCAAACCAACCACGAAATGAATCCAAAAATTATAGTTTATTCAGATACGGCGTAAAACAAGAATTAACGCTCTTCTAAAGTCATACCATGCATTTTCGTCCCAGTAATTAGGACTTCATCAGATACAAATCTAAAATACAAGTATACCCTATATGCCAATTTAATTATTAATTATCCTATAAGAACAGACTCCATTTATTCAAACTACCAAATCGTGTTCTTGTTACCTTCATAAATATTCATTAGCGTAATGAATATATATTTCTTAAAAACATTTCATTTATTTAAACATATTTTTAAAAAAACATTGCTGTGTGGATTGTGAATACATGTAAACATTTAATCTATTAAAATAAATTTAAACTGTAAATTCAAATAATGCCCTCTTTTTGTCACGAACTAATATTGTTTTACTGAATATATAAACAAATTGTATAGTGGATCGCCCTCTAGTGTACAAAACTGGCAAAACACCTCAACCAACACTAAATAATTCCTAAAAATACCTACTTATGACAAACTATATATAAAGAAATATATATTGTGTATATATGAAAATATGAAATATATTGGTGATGTCACGAAAAATATAATATGATATATGTGTATAAATAAATCAATATATAAATGTGAATTTAAATACATAATGTAATTTTATAAAGCCTGGTCTAAATGAGACCATTTCCATAGGACCCTTATTAAAGTTGAAGTATAATAAGGTATAAATTTTTATATATACATTTTTTAGTCTATTTTTACATCTATTTATATATTTATGTATTTATAAAATTACATTATGTATTTAAATTCACATTTATATATTGATTTATTTATACACATATATCATATTATATTTTTCGTGACATCAGCAATATATTTCATATTTTCATATATACATAATATATATTTCTTTATATATAGTTTGTCATAAGTAGGTATTTTTAGGAATTATTTAGTGTTGGTTGAGGTGTTTTGCCAGTTTTGTACACTAGAGGGCGATCCACTATACAATTTGTATATATATTCAGTAAAACAATATTAGTTCGTGACAAAAAGAGGGCATTATTTGAATTTACAGTTTAAATTTATTTTAATAGATTAAATGTTTACATGTATTCACAATCCACACATCAATGTTTTTTAAAAATATGTTTAAATAAATGAAATGTTTTTAAGAAATATATATTCATTACGCTAATGAATATTTATGAAGGTAACAAGAACACGATTTGGTAGTTTGAATAAATGGAGTCTGTTCTTATAGGATAATTAATAATTAAATTGGTATATAGGGTATACTTGTATTTTAGATTTGTATCTGATGAAGTCCTAATTACTGGGACGAAAACGCATGGTATGACTTTAGAAGAGCGTTAATTCTTGTTTTACGCCATATCTGAATAAACTATAATTTTTGGATTCATTTTGTGGTTGGTTTGCCTCTTCTGCAACTCTTTTTGTGGATTATTGCTATATTATCTACCTCTGCGCGATCGGCTATGTTACTGAGTTACTTTTACCCTATTAAAAGTGGCATGTTTCAGCATCATTGTCTACTGCTGCAGTTATGTGCTACAGTTCTGCAAAAGCAAGTAAAGAATTCAGGACTAGAATGTGCTCATACAACACTTAGTATCTATGTTGTCATTAAAGGAATATAGTAAGAACCAATTGTACACTATGAACGGAACACAGGAAGTGGTTAATTCAAACAACAGATGAGATTATTACTATACGACAACCCCACTTTTGGCAACAAGACCAAAGTTAAATGTACTGTCCTCCTGTAATTTTATTTTACAAGTAACCAAACAGAGTTTTAAGTAGTTATTGTTATACACGGCAAAATGGCTTTTTTTAAATGGCATTTAGTAAATAAAATATTGCATTACACTAGTACTGCATAGGGTAGGCTTCAGAAGAACATTTTGGAAAGGATGCAGTGAGAACCTGCTTAGAATTCCAGGCTGCAGGGAGAACCTGCTTAGAATTCCATGGTTCAGTTTTATCAGTGCCATTATTTTCAGATCTGGAACCTTCTTTACTTTAATTCTAATACATGGAAAGTGCTTGTACTATCACAAAACCAGGAGGATTACATACTGCACTGCACCTCCAACATCATGCAGGTTGTTCTATGTATATAGTGCTGTTAAACAACACAGCAAGTAAAGTGGGGCTGTGTGATTCCCCAAACCCGAGATCAGTGAAAAAGGGTTGCCAACAGAACTGAAGAATACTCTAGAGAGTAAACACACCTGCTTCAAATGAAAATTAATAATGTAAATAACATGGCAAGGAACAGTATTATGGTGTGAACGTGCCAGCAGAGTATGTTTTTGTAATGTGCTTCAGGAAGCAATTAGACTGGCATTAAATCTGGCCAACAATGTCATTTAAGAACATTGTCTTTGGTAATCCACATTTAAGGCAGTACCAAGGACTACACATTCCTTTAAATTCCTGTTGCATATTGCATCCAAACCACCAGAGAAATTAATCACTTCCTGACTAACTAACTGCACCGCTTCACTAGTTCTCAAGAAATATATGCATTCGTATCTCTTTCCACCTTCATAATTCACAAAAAAAAAATAAAACTCTGTTCTTCTCTCAGCCTGCTCTCTTCCAATATTTCCCATTTTACTATATAGTTGTCAGGGACCCTGATTTTCTGAAACATAGTTACAGTAACTGCATGTCAAAAAAAAAAAAAAAAAAAAAAAACAGCATACCTCAGTCAGCTTTCTGTCTCTCTATCCACAGCCGCCCCTTAGCAATGCTACCTTGCTATCTTCTCCAAAAAATCTGACATGCATTTTCTACAAAAAACACTTATTACTCTATATTTTACACATCATAATGATTACATATTGTACTGTGTTACACATACCACCAAGAAGAAAAGAATGTACTCTGTACTTCTTTTTCAGCTGTGTCACGTCCAGAGAATGAAATTAGGCCGTCAAGCAATTAAAATCCACAACCAGTCAACCGCAAACAAGTTTACTCACTTAACTGGCTGCAACTGTTTGCTTCTCACTCTTTTCCCAGCACATAAAGCACAGGAAGAGAGCAAGAACCAATCAGCAGCCAGTTAGCCCATCCACGTCACATGCATGCCTGCGGACGTGGCTGTCTGAGCCCCTTCCAATTCTGTGCAGTTCCAGACTGCATAGACTGCTGGGCATCACACTGATGCCTTTATTCGTTAATCCAGACTGCAGCACTGGAGGATCTCTTATAGAGAAAGAGAAACAAAACTTCTTTTTTTAAAACCTGGAATTCGAAAGTGCGCATGCTCATACTCGCAGATGAGTCAGTCAGCTTAAAGCAGCTGGCTGATAAGAGAAAGACAGTAAAAATTAGTATAATAACTAAGCAAATTAAATTATTTTAAAAAAAGTACTTTTTCTTGCTGGGGGGGGGGGCTGCTGCAGTCCAGCAGTCCGATGGCATGAGCCGCCCCTGATAAATAAGGAAAGAACAAGAAAATACTCAGTATATAATCACAGTAACATCAGAGTTCAAAATCACAGGAAATATTTAAAACAACATTGCAGCCTAGTCTCAAATAAATAAAGAAAAACATCTAAGCTAACCTTTGCTATATTCGTGACTGTATCTAAGAGACTTACTATACCCTAGTTAACTTAAGAGCAAGGCAAGTGTGTGCTGAATGGGTCTTCTTGATGCTGTCAGGTCAAAGACAAAATACAGAATGCTGTTCTCTCTCTGACAGACCTTTAAATTAATATTGGAAACACTACTGGTGGGATAGCTTGCAGAATGACATAATTTCTTGTTATCTGACTCTATCACAGGTAAACCCCCACTGCTGAAAGCTAGCAATATTTAGCATCCACCTGTGAAAATATAGACTTCAGATCTTTTGACAAATTCCAGAAGTCATAAGACAATAAAACACTTCCAAGACAATACGGAAAGTTCCTTAGTTTTAGACATTGTGTCTGCTTGCTGCCATAAAGTCATTTAATTTCAGAGGCACCTGGTTCTAATGCATGTTAGTGGAATTTTTTTACACTTTTTTTCTAATTGGAAACCTCCTCCAGTTTTATTCCCCCTCTTCCTGACTCTAATTTCACTTTTTGGAAACTTTTATAGACTGCAACAACTGACTCACTCTCTAGCTCTTACTATTATATTTATATTTGTATTGTGTTTTTACATGTGACAGGCATCAACAGACATACAAAATTATATAATTTTGTTTGACATATATTCTTTTATTGGCATATTGGTACAGATTTGGCATTTTGTCACACTGAGACAAGTTAAGTGATCGTGGAAGTGGAAGGGAAGCAAAACAAGGCCATCAAACAGACATTCTGCAGTGTACTGGAAGTGTGGTAACTAGTCAGATAAGGACTGGATAACAAGAATGCCTGCAAAGTTGGATATCAACGTTTGTGCATGTTTGTTTGTCAGAGAGAGAGAGAGAGAGAGAGACCAACTCAAAATAAGTCCACTTGTATTGGGAGCCATTCATGAGGGCTAACTTTACCTCTCCACTGGTCCAGCCATTAAAGATGCACACTCTGACTGCATTCATCTCTCATCTCCTGTATTTTTAGCATTGGTAGTTACTTTGTCAGCTAGGCATATATCATTTCTTCTTTACATTCACTCAAGTATAATACATGTTTTTGTTTTGAACTTTTTTTTTTAATTTCTTCCAGTCTACCTTAAAACCATACATTACTGTGCAATATTGCACAGAACTCCCAAATCTTGTCTGTGAAACAAATTGCCTTAGATGAGTCTTGAAATAGTCCTATTCCAGCTGATACCACATCACTTTTCCTTCCCAGTGTCCTTTCTTTTCATTTCCAGCATTCTCTGTTTGTTTGTTAGCTTGTAAACTTATTTACTTTAGTGGGATGTGAGCAGAGACCCTGGTCAGGAATCTAATTAAAGCATGGAAATTATTGACATATAATAGCTGAAGAATTGATTTAGTTTTATTTGTATAAGCAGATTAGTGAAACTAATTTTTCTTAAGGCTTCACTGTGGTAAACACTGGCGTTGTCATGTAATCTACTGTCATTTATTTGCACTGATGGTCGGAGACCAGGGTTTGTCAGACCATGGGAAGTATGCAGACACTTCAGCAGGAGAAATGCAGCATTTGTTCTGTTGTGATTGGCAATAAAGGCCATAACTCTGTAGAGCATTTTCAAGCTTCTCATGTCGTTAGTGATTACACTAAATACAAAGATTATACTTGAGGATCAAACATTATGTCAAAAAGTTACACAAATTGTGTAATCAATAATAGAATGATCTGAAGACTTTATGAATATTCTGTTTGTAGGTAGAAAGGCTTAGTGTTGAAGATTAAGGATTTAATTTTTGGAAAATGTAAGTATAGCCTAGAGCTGACTGCCCAAACTTGCATACAACCAATCTATTCTGGAGGCACTAGCATCACTCCAGAAATAGAAGAAGAAGAAGACCTCTCTACTGAGTTGTCTACTTTCTGAATTAACTGAGGTGATTGTCTGAGTTTGCAAACAGTTTTGATATAGAACATTTTTGAGAGTGCAGTGTGATTTTGATTTATGCCTTGTAATTTCAATCATTAGCAGACCGGACTTCCGCTGTGGCGACCCCTAACCAGGAAAAGCCGAAAGACACAACAACAACAACAACTTAGGTACTATAACCACGTCATTTTGAAATTTTATTGTAGAGTTTTCCTTTTAATGCCACTGGACAGTAATTAAGCTGTAAATTACTATTTTTCTTTAACTCATAATTGTGAGACAATTTAACTAATGTAGATGTTGATATTTACCTGACTTCTTCGAATCAGTCTCCAGAGCCGTGGAAAAGGGTAAGGTGGTCCACACAGCCTATATGGACCTCGCTAAGGCCTTCAACGTCATCTTCCACTCTGGAATCATAGATAAACTTACTAAGCTGGGCATTAATCCCTACGTCACTTGATGGGTTGCCAACTGGCTTACTGACAGAACCCACACTGTAAAAATAGCTGACTCAGAATCCAGCTTCAGACAAGTGACAAACGGAGTACCTCAGGGTTCAGTCCTGGGACCGCTTTTGTTTGGCATCTACTTCTCTGAATTGCAGGCCAGCACTAAGGAACTCTGGCTAACAAAGTTCGCAGATGACTGCAAACTGGGAGCTATTATTGAATCCCCAAATGATGTGGCTATTCTATAAAAGGGCCTTACAAAAACAGATGTTTGGTACCAGAGCCAGGGGCTCAAGCTCACTGCCAAGAAATGTATAGTTATCTGGGTCCCCTTTGGGAAAAAACAAGTACCCATGAAGTACCACATAAGTGGCAGTACACTAAACACCGAAAATGTGATAAGGGACTTAGGGACACAGGTGGACAGTGGTCTCACCTTCGATAACCACATAGCCACAACAATCATGAACTCCTTCTATGTGTCACACCTCATCACTAAGGGCTTTTCATCCAGGGAAAAAAGGAGGTCATTGTCCCACTGTACTCATCCCTCATTCGACCCATTATAGAGTACAACACCCCATTTGGTATGTATCTCACAAGACACCTGCAACAACTGGAAAGGTCACAGAAATACCTCACTAAAAGAATCACAGGCCTAAAGCAGATGCCCTATGCTGACCGTCTAAAAAAACTCCATCTATACTATGTCGCATATCGCCTTCTCAGAGGCGATCTCTGCTTAACATACAAGGCCATGTCAAACTCAGTGCTGTTGGACATGCTACACTTAAAGAAATCCCAATCCCTCAGAGCAATATGTTCCAGGGCTCTAAACCTGGTCATCACAATGAACAAAACATGCTGGAGGGATAGGTTCCTGACCCAGAGACTCCCCATACTCTGGAATAGACTGCCCATACATGTCAAGCTGAGCGCCTCTTTGGCCCTCTTCAAAAGGAACCTTGATGACTGGATAGGAGATAGGAAATTTACTCTGGGGAACACATCAGTCACCCTACTAGACAGGGGACCAGGGAAGTAAATATTCTGGGAAGAAATAGCCAGGGAAATGTTATGGCTAGGCTTGTATAGGCCCTAGGGCCGATAGCCTAGTACCAACCTATGAACCTATGAACCTATGAATGGTTATACTATTTTCACTGAAGTTTTTTTTTTTTTTTTTTATGCAGAACATTTTTGTATAGAATGCTTACTAATAGTATAGTGTGATTTTGCTTCCTGTGTTGTAAGGAAAAGATTTTGCGTGGGGCAGTAACGTATATGTTTCTTTAAACATAGGAGTAAGATGGTATAATTTTTTCTTTGTTGCAATTTGTTAACTGGGTAGGTGGACTGGTCCAGAGATGCTTTTTATTCATAACTCAGACCCCAGAAGGGTCAAAAGCAATACATAATTACAGAGAATATTTAGAAAAATAAAAAAAAAATCAGCAGAGATAGCACTACTAGAAGTATGAGAGAAGTCAATGATAACTGCATGTTGCTTGACATGTGTCTGTAAAACAATTGCAGGCTGTTTCTTCCATTAAATACTCCTTCAGCTTTGTTTTAAAATTACTACTGTAAGTTCGGAGAAAGGTTGTCTCAGGGTACGTGCACATTTTTTGTTACTGATCTTTCCCCATGGTAGATCTGAATGGTGGTCTTATGAGGAGACGTCCCTCTTGTTATGTGTTATGGAATGTATTGGATGTGTCCCATGCTACTGGTTTATCAGTGGTGGACAGTATCCTAGAGTGAGGACTTTAAAGAGGATACTGCTTTACATCTTCTATACCCTAATTTCAATAAAAGTGAAATGTAACAGAGTCCTCCTTGCCTCTGCAACTCTGACTACCTCAGTCATTAATATTTATAATTTAAGCAGATTGTGCATCCCTAACTTTAACAGATGTCCTTGATTCTGTCCTTGACTAGCACCATCATCAGTGGCTTTTGGGTCTAGAATGATAACCCTCTCCATGGGCATGGCCATGCATGACTGCCAGCCAACTACAGCAGGTCAACATTGTCAAGTAGGGGCCAACAAATAGAGAGCCATCAACTGCCAGCAGTGTGCACAGGTGCTCCAGGTCTTCCCATAATCCTTCCCATACAAACAGATGTAGGTCATGCCCTTCCCAGCTTGCATGGGAAGACTGTTTTCCTTCTCATCAATGATATTATCTCTCATTTCAGTGGTCTCACCAGACTGACTATGCATACTTGTCTGGCATAAGATTCTCCTAGGAGTAAGGTAAATGACATTAGTCATATAACTAATGTTTCAGCATGTGATACTTGTCACGTACATTTAAAATTCCCACAGTGTATATGCCAGTAGTGACTCTGACTACCCAAGATGTACAGCACAAGTCCTGCCTTTGTCAAAAACTGCTTTAGGATGATATACTTTAAGCATTGAGATTCTAGGCTGTCAGCAACAAATTCCTTTTTAATAGGTGTTTTTGTTGCATGCTATAGCCAGATGAGTAGTCATCAGGTGACCGCTGACCCTTGAGAAACACTGGTCCAAGTATTACTGGATGAGACTGTTGTTTTTGGAGCTGGAATGAGCTGTACTTGGGATGTTAACTCAGAATTGCCTGCCTTTAATTAATCGGAGAGTTAGCACACAGGATTAAGGTTCTCGGTGGTTATTGAACTGCTTCCTGTAGTTAAGGGTCATATCCCTCAACTACTCACACAAGAGAAATTCTAGGAGTGTGCAGGTATTTTACAGATTATGTGTTGGAATCTATTTGGTGGTGAAGATATTTACACAAGAAATCTGGACAGAGACAAAAATAATGGGGGCACAAAGATCCAAAAAATAGGGAGAGATTTTAGATATTGCTCTTTATAAACTTAGAACAATGATAGAATAATAGGTTTTGCATTAGCATGCATTTTATGAAGGTTATGAAGTCTGAAACTGAAATGTCTTAACTATTTAGTGACTTCAGTCCTCAGTAATTTGCCAAAAAATGTATGAGGAGCAGGTTAAAAATTTGAGGAAACATCTGGACATTCCATGAAAATCTGGACAGTTGAGGTATGTTAAGGGCACATGGTTTGATTCCTTCCACCTGAATTTGACTACTGTGTAGTTCTGGATAAGTCATTAGACAACAGGTAATCCTGGGAGATGTGTCCAGTGGGTTATCTGTTTAAAGAAATCCTCAAGCTTAGTGCACACTGCTTTTGACGCATTTGCACTTTCTACTGGGATAAGTCGTATAGATATGCATAATTAAGGTTAACAATGCTACGCATACAGATGCACTTCAACATAGCTTTCAGAAACATAGAGCATTACTTGTCAGCTTCTAGAATGCAGCAACATCTCCAAAATCCAAAGTTTGCATCTCTGTTTTGTCTGTAGCAGTAAGCAATACATGAAATGGAAATTAAACAAATAGTTTTATCTTATTTTTGATTGTTTACTGACATATTTATATTTCATTTCTTGATCTGTACACACACACACACACATGCTCACACACACACACACACACACACACACACACACACACACACATCTATATTATATATATATATATATATATATATATATATATATATATATATATATATATATATACACACACACACACACACACACACACACACACACACACACACACACATATATGTGTGTGTGTGTGTGTGTGTGTGTGTGTGTGTGTGTGTGTGTGTGTGTGCTTCTTAGTCTACAGTTGGACCATTTCCAAATTCAATCCTTGGACAAATGGAACCAAACAAGTAGTATAACTGTTTTTCATGACTACATGAAAAATAATACATAACTTATTCTAGTGCATAATATTTCTTCAATTGACATAAACTAACAATATATCAGTTAGATTCATATAATACATGATAGTATAGTGCACACACTAGGCTTCATAATTTATAATTTACAAATGCTGTAAGTAAAAGAATGGTGAGGAAAAATTAGTTTACAGATGACAGCAGTTTAAAGTGGTATAAAAATGAGAGTTATTAGAGAGGGACATTTTAAGACTCGGGTTCATTAGATGGACAAGATAAATTTGCGAAAAGTAATTGGAAAAACGTTGAAGTGGAAAGGCGATTATTGCCATGTGATTTCTCTCTTTTTTAATTTCTCCAACAATGTAGGGGTTCAAGTATTTTGACAGGTATGGACATCAGGGTATGATTAACATTCATGACATTAATATTGCTTCAATATTTTTTGTTTGCCAAGAGTGCCCTTCTGAACACAGGCAATGTACCCGGAATTGCCTACTTTTGCAGTTTGTATGGAGTAACCTGTATTACTAGCATATTTAATCATGTTTGAAATTTATTTGCATTAGTCTTGCTGCTTCTTTGTACTACATGAACTATCTTAGTGTATTTATTCCACATTGTTCTATTTTCAGCTTGCATATTGTAAATCAGAGTGTAACATGTGTGTGCAATGTCTTTAAGAAACATGCGAGGCTGTGCGTGCATGTATACATTGCAGACACATTCATTCCCTTCTGCCATTTTGTAGAAGCAGCCAGAGAGTGAACATGTATGATAGCAGTTGTTAGTTTGTATATAAGTTACCTAAGTTTGGAGCCTCTATAGTTATGTGTTTATATAAAATTAAGCTACTTAAACAGAACCCACGAAGACTCATGTATTCGTGTACCAACACAAAAGTGACATGGTGTCATAACCGGGATGGAAGAAAAAGGAACATTCAGAGCCATGAGATGTAAAGATGACAGCAAATGTAAAAACCAAGAGAAAAGAGTACTAACATAAACAGAGAGAATCAAAGGTAATGAGAAATAATATGAATTTCTTACTCAATGTGAAAAGGGGCAAGAAGGAGCATTACAAGGGCACAAACTGCATTAATAGGCAAGGGGAAAGTGCAAAAGAGTTTACCTAAAGAAAATGTTTAAGGTAAAAGTATTTGACAAATTGATTAAGAGTAAAGTGGGAAACAAGTCTGTTTAAAGCAAAGCAAGTGTGTTTACGGCAGAATTTGGCATATTTAGAGTATAGCGAGCACAATAAAAGTATAATAAGCAAAGAAAAGGGCTTAAATGTGCAAAACAAGCATAATAAGCAAACAAAAGGGCACATTAAGCAAAAATAAAGCAAGACAACCTTATGTGTTTGGGCATGACTGTGACTTCGTGTTGCATCAAGGGCATGATAAACGTATTCAAAGTATCTCAGAGTATGTAAAACTGCTTACAGTGTGTGCTTATAACTTTGCATGTATTTCAAAGAGCCTGTAGCATGCAAATTGCAACTAATTCATACAATCCAGTCAAGGCATAGTTATTTTGAAGAAAAGTTCTTGCGTTGGATGTGTCTATTTGTAAAGTTCCACCATTACAGAGTGCTTCTTGCACTGTAGAGAGTTGCCTAGCAAGGTGCTGCCATTTTGGGAACATTTCAGTGTGTTGTATGCAGCTAGTTGTAAAATGCAATTACTTCGAAAGCTATTGGGTTTTGGGCAACAGATGTTTCATTTATTCACATTGAGGAGTTGCTTGATATGTTTCCTGCACTGATAAAAGGTGTTTCATGCAAAACATTACAAGAGTATTACAGTGCTTGTAAATTACTCAGTTGCATCGTAAACTGGGTTTAAGGAGTGATGCAATATGACTGTAGCATCTCTACCTTTATCGAAAAAAAAAAACTTTCCAAGCAAATACTTTAGCATTTCTGCCTTTACCAATTCCAAGAGTAAATGATTTTAGCATTTCTGTCTTTACCAATTCCGAGAGTGCATGACTTTAGCATTTCTGCTTCTACCAATTCTAAAAGCATAGCGAGTGATGATAAATGGCTTTAGCGTTTTTGCCTTTACCAATTCAAAAAGCTATTTTGCAAAGCTCTGTAAAGCATTGACCAATTCAAAAAGTTATTTTGCAAAGCTTCATAAAGCATCAGTTCAAAAGCTATTTTGCAAGGCTCCATAAAGTATCAAACAATTTGAGGAGTTATTTTGCAAAGCTCTGCAAAGTATCAAACAATGCAATGAGTTATTTTGCAAAACAATCTGAGAAGGTTACTTCGCAAAATTTAGCAAGGTTCACAAAGTACAGTAGAGTGTCAAAAAATTTGAAAAAGTTATTCTGCAACATACAGTAAAGCATTGAGAAGTCAGAGAAGTTTATTTTGCAAAGTCTAGTTATTACAAAGTACTACAAGTTTGTTTATTTGTATATTAATGATAAGGTCAGTGGAAGAAAATATAAGTTCAGAGCACAAAGACATTGCTGGGGATTCAGTAATCCTCCGTATAAGACTAAATAAGTCTTACACAGAAACAGCAGTCTAACAGGATGACGTCAGTGCACCATGCATATTCATGAGGGTGCGCTGACTCAACTGGAAGGCTATCACGGAGCATGTAAGACTGCAGGGGGCATGTCAAACTGCCGAGCAGTCCAAATATCCACACCCCTGCAACTATATAAATGTGAAAATGACAAGTGCAATGAGCAAGTCCGCTGAAATGTACACATAGCTAACACTACACATCCCCACATACTAAACCCCTTTATAATTGTAAAATGTAAACCTTTAATTTTTTTTTTTTTTTTTTATAATTCCCGATATAGCTGCCCGTATTTGTGCATGTTTGCGCGGGTGTACCCATAGCTTAGCTACAGTTAGCAATGCCGACATCGAAGAGCATAATAAGAAATGGTTATACAAATTAAGCCAAATAGCAATAGCATAGTGGTAGAGCCTTCACACAAAGAGGAGGCATTCCCGGTTCTAGTCCCACCACTCCCCTGTCTATTTTATGTTTTAAATTAGTATATAAAATAATTCCTGACATATATGAATGAAATTTTAGTAAAAAACATTGAAAGGGCCTGTGTATTGGTGAACAAAATGTGTATATATATATATATATATATATATATATATATATATATATATATATAAGAAGGTGAGCAGCATTAAGGATATTGACATATAATTGCCCATAGCTAAGCAGGGTTGTACCCAGCACAGTATAGTTGCCCATAGCTAAGCAGCATTGTACCCAGCGCAATATAGTTGCCCATAGCTAAGCAGTGCTTTACCTAGTGCAATATAGTTGCCCATAGCTAAGCAGTGCTTTACCCAGTGCAATATAGTTGCCCATAGCTAAGCAGCGCTTTACCTAGCGCAATAGGTTTGCACGGAGCTGAGCACCGTGCTAACCAGTACACCGTCGGGCAACATCAGGCAACATGGAGCAACATAGAGCAAAGTTGAGCAAAGTTGCCTAAACACAGCCACACCCCCTAGCCTGTCTGGACATTAGTAAAATAAAAAGCAATGACAAGGCTCGAACCTGGGACACTGTGCATCATAATCAAAGTACTGAACCAATAAGCCATGACAGCATACCATAAACATGCACTGTTAACATACATATACTTATAAATGGAAGTTTAACCATTGCTAAGCAGGTTTGCTGTTAGCTGAGAATTTTCAAAAATGGCCAATCACAAATAAGTGCGGGAAATGAGGCATATTTAAGCTCCATAGGCAGGAATACTCTCCATAACTGGTTGTAGCTCCCATCTGCAGTCAGAATGGCTGGTGCTGGACAGGGTGCTCGCTTTCGAGTGCAACGGTGGGGCATCGAGGAGTCAGAATACATGGTTTGGCTCCTTGTCCACCATCATGAGTCAAGACTCCTGCAGGGCCAGTTTCAAGGGACGGAGTACAAAGCGGAGGCTTGGAACCGGTTAGCTCATGATCTCACCAGTGCCACAGGCATCCCTCAGACTGGTGAGCAGGTCCGTCACCACCATGCAGACCTGAAGAGATGGAAGCAGGACCAACTGAACCGATGGATACAGGAGGCCCATGACATGCAAGATGCCCCAGTACTGAGTAGGTAGCCATGAAATGAAGTATGTAAGAAATGCTATTGTAGTCTATATAATGGATAGGTATGTCTCAATATCCCTTCATTTACTTCACAGCTGCAGGTGTCCGTGCTGCGAATCGGCAAGCCTATGCAGATAGGCTGCTAAGGCTGTGCCACCAGGCAGGTTAGTAGTTATTCTGCATGTATTATTATATAAAATAAGTGTGAGAGCCTGAAAAAGAGTGTTGTAACCCATTAATAAAGGTATAATAAGTCTTGAATAAAGTCTCTGCATGTATTGTAATATAAAATAAGTGAGAGAGCATGAAAAAGTGTTGTAACCAATTAATAAAGGTATAATAAGTCTGGAATAAAAGTATTCTGCATGCACCAAAATATGAAATGAATGAGAGAGCCACTACAAAAGTGTGTAATGTAATTAATAAAGGTATAATTCCTGGACTGTGTCCATGTCACTTTCTTTGATATGTTGTTGTACCCTTGCATTATGGAAATAGTACAGTTGTATTAAGTGCTGTCAATCCACACTTGTGTAGGTCCATATAAAGTGGATGAAGGGAATGCCAGTAGCTCTTAAGCATATATACAGTCCTCAACTGTTGGTTCATGGCTAGCATGTACAGGTTAATCTGGCACATGAGTAGCTTGTGATTGTGTTCCCCACAAATGTCAGTGTGCTGCTAGAAATGTAGGGGTCTGTTTAAATGTAGCTGATAATGTCACCTGAAGATATGTAGATATATGAATATAAATGAAATATATAAATATGTAGCAGTAACATCTGCATCTTGAACAGTTTGTATGTCAGATACAGGTCAGGTATATAAACAACTATCAAAACCCATTTCACAATTTAATGGACACTGTCTTGTGTAATAATACATGTAGTTGATATATACCTGCAGTCAGCAGGAATGTAGAGTACAGTTATAAGTATATATAAGCTGTTAATGGAGTGATCTTTTTACACCCTACTTTATGTTCATAAATAATGCCATTCCACACCTAAATGGGTATGTGTAATCTGAAAAACTTTGTTGGGACATGTGTCCTATTGGTTTATAAATATCTGCATGTACTTTGATGCATGTGCCCTGTTCACATACCACAATCTCGGTGGCCTGTTGCCACCAATCAACCCTGCATGCTGTTGGAATGTCCACTGCTGTTCTAAATATGCATGTGTTATGCTTGCTGTTTAACTGTTGGAATTCTTGTGTGTTGGGGTAATGGGAATACTACTGCATGCTGTTACAACTAATTTAGAATGTTGTTGTCTGTTACTAACCCATATTGTCATTAAACCCTGCTAAACATAGAACATATGGGAAGGCCGGTCCCAGTGGATCCTCATCTCCCACCTCAGCTGGCGATGGCACCTGGCACCAGCATGTCCGGTGCCCAGCCCAGGACCTCCTCTTCCGGTGGCCTTGTGCCACCTTCGGGTGGAAGCGCTGCAGGGGATGGGGCTCATCCTCCCATGCAAGCGTGGCTGGAGGAGGGCCACCTATCACCCTCTGAATGGTCTGGGCTGTGGAGCGTAGGGAGATCAAGCATTCAGTTGCTGATCCTCTATGCCAGCTTGAGGCAAGAGTGGCGCGACTCATGGGTGAGCCTGCCCCTCCTACGCAGCCCCCAGCATAGCCGCCCTCCGGGCTGTGAAGGTGCAGTGGTGACTGCCCATGGGTGGGGATGTCAGTTCCACTGTTGGACATCCTCCACATAAACATATTACAATCCCTCTGAGATACACGCTCTAAGGCCCTAAACCTTTTCAGCTCACTAAACAGCACATGCTGGAGGGATAGATTCCCATCTCAGAGACATGCCATACTCTGGAACAAACCACTTATCAATAGCAAACAAAGCTCCTCATTAGCATCTGTCATAAATACTCCTGATGATTGGTTGGGAGATAGGAAATACACCCCGGGAATCACCTCTGTGGCTCTGGTTGACAGGGGTAAGTGAAATTAAATTACATGTGTGTCAAAGGCCAGGGTAGCATATGGCTAGGCTGCTGTAGGCCCTAGGGCCAATAGCGTATTACCTACCTATGACACGCACACATGTACTTAGTGCAATAATTGCTATGTGAGGTTGACTGAGTGTGATGGTGAATGTGCTGATGAATGTGTGCAAGGTCTGTAAAGGTGTAATAGCTTAGTGTGAAATTTTTCTGTCATGGTAGTTTGTGTCCTAGCTGTGATCCCAGCAAAAGATGTGTCTGCTATTGCTAGGCATAAAAAGTAGTATGGCATACAGTGTGACGTAGTCCCTTGTTGTCGACTGTGGTGCCCCATTGTAGGCTAAAGCAATACATGTACGCTTAGTGAGTGGTACTGCTGGCGAATCCAGCTCCCATATGAACTGTAGTACTACCTGAAGCTGTAGGCCTAAACAGTGCAGTATGGTGTATGTTCACATTGCTTGGAAACACTGTTTTGTGTGTTCCCTGTAGTCCTCACAGATTACATACCTCAGGCATAAGGTTTTGTAAGTAGTGACACACAGTACTGTATGGTACACAGATAAAGCTCATCTGGGTTGGCATACATTTGTGTGTTGTATGTATGTCTAATGTGTGTTTAATTATGCTTGTACCATGCCCTCAATCACACGTGTGTTACAGGGTATATGTGTGTATCTAGCAACATGTATAGTCTAGTACAGCAGTATGCCACCTATATTAACAACTGTGCACATATGTTAGGCAGGGGTTTGGCATCAATGACTAGGGTGGCATACTGGTAATACTGTAACTGTACTTTACATTCATTGCAATGGATGTCATCTTTCTTTATGCATTAGCTTGATATATACCTCCTGTGGCTAGGTGGTGCATTGTGTCACATACAGTGTGCCATGTACTAGTGTATAGTCTTACATACTGGCTTCTCTTTGCTGCTGTGCAGAACATGGTTTGATATATAGAGCGTGCCAAGCACTGTCAGCCAGTTGTGGCCTGAGCACTAATATGTGTTATTGAACGTGTGTATCCTCTGACAGCCAATCGAATGCTATTTATGGCAGTTAATTGATATCTGTACTTTAGAATGTCAAGTGTGCCACATGACTTGCTCACACATATTGTTTAATTGTCTTCCAGGGGCATGGCCCACCAATGCAACCCGTGTTATACAGCTGCAGAGGAACAGGAAATACACAGCAGCCTTGTGCAGTACTACACCCTGCTGTTCTCAAGAACCAGCCAGGACCAGCATGAGCGGACTGCACTGTGGCAAGATCCTGTTAGTTGGGTAAATGACATAGGCATGCATAACCGGACATATGAGCAGGTACGCCATCACTGCAGTGATTTAATTAGACATGTCGGTTGCATGCATCTGATATCCATAGACAAAAGTTTGCCACAAGTGGTGGGGTAGCCATTCATCCCCCCTCACCAGAGTGGAGGAGCTGCTCAAAAGCATGGTGGCTCCTGGCCATTAACAGGAACAGCAACATACATGTGTCATCATGGAGTCTGGAGCCACCCAGCATGTTGACATGGAGCGTGCAGGTAACATGCCCTATCTGTAGACTACTTTTAACTGTATTGGTAGAATATGCATATGTGAGATGTGCACTGTGTGTTTAGCAGTTGTGCTGCCTAGTGTTGTGCAATACTGATATGTGGAATATAACCTGTATGCCTGTGACTGTCGACTGTTGTACTACTGTAGCTTAACAAACCCACAATAGCAATGCCACAGTTGTGGCCACTGGCAAACTGTCTCATATTCTTATAGGTCCCTCTGGTGTGACAGCAAGGCAGCCGGTTAATGCTGGTGAGTGTGTTATAAATGTAATATTACTAATGAAATGTGCATGTCATAGGTGAGGTGTAGGCCATGTACATGTAACACACCTATGCATAATGCATGCTGTGCATGTTTGGTGTGAGACTATGCACATCTCAGTAATGTCAGTAGCTGCCTCAATCACATGCAATACACAGAGCATCGCACACAATTGTGGCAACACCGTACTGGACATTGGATAGGCATAGTAGATACACATGTACACTACATACACAACTTTGTCATACGCAGTACACCTTAACATGCTACACATGGCGTATCCAGACACCCGCTGTATGGTCACACTTCAGTATCCCACATGTCATCCACACAGCACACATAATATACCTGAGGGGTAGAGGCCTATCATGAGGCTGTGTGACACTCTTCAACACATAACACATTCATGTTAGGCAATGCTCCCTATTGGGCACCTTACAAACCCATGTAACAAGTGGCTGTGTAACTGTGAATGTAGCCATGGTACTGCAGTTCAGGTACAGCATGCTAGGTGGTGGTCTGTCACACATTAGTAGCGTTGAGTGACCACATGATGCATGATGATAATGGCTCATGGTAATGCACCCCATCCAGTTACAGTGACCACAGTACTACACATAGCAGTCATTGCTATGCACCTCAATGTTGTGTGTGTGCAAACATATGCACCTATACACAATATGCATAGCAATCGCCATTTGTACAAAGTGACACATATATGTCTTGTAATGCTATTGAGTGTATAGGTCACAAGACACACATTGGGTATGTGTGATGTTCAATGTTGCAGTCATGTTGTAGCATGCCATGTCATGGCTGGCACTGGCATGTCCACAATATGTCCTACACTCACCATGACCACTGTAAAATGGCCATGTTGAGCAATGGTATTCCATCACGTATACATGCACCACTCATCCTGTGTGTATACATAGCATGCATGTGCTAAACCTGCGTCCACAATTATCTGCTACAGACACAGGCACTGTAATCAGAAATGGATATCTATGTGACACACAGATACATATCCAGCTATGGTATGTATACTTGTGAGTGATGGTGCACAGGACATAGCAGACCTTTTAATACTTGCACAGCAATGTTGTGTCCATATACACATTGCATTCCAGGGTGAGGCCAATCACTCAGCAACAACACTCATGCATCAAAGCCATGTATACTGTTAATAACAAGGGCTGTCTACACTTGCACTGCATGGACTTGACCAACAAATTTTCTGCATGCTGACATATGTGATATGACTGTTTGCCTTGTGATACTGTAAACCACCTTAAACCACTATTGAGTATGTTTTGGATTGCTGGTGGTGTGTGTGGGTATCTGCTGTAGTGAGGAGTGTATTTGTGTGCATGTGTGCATGTGTTCATGTGTGCATGTGTTCATCTGTGCATGTGTGCATGCATTCATGTGTGCATGTGTGCATGTGTTCATGTGTGCATGTGTGCATGTGTTCATGTGTGCATGTGTTCATGTGTTCATGTGTTCATGTGTGCATGTTTTCATGTGTTCATGTGTTCATGTGTGCATGTGTTCATGTGTTCATGTGTGCATGTGTGCATGTGTGCATGTGTGCATGTGTTCATGTGTCCATGTGTTCATGTGTGCATGTGTTCATGTGTGCATGTGTGCATGTGTGCCGACATCATGTACAGGTTGTAAAGTGTGTTTCCTGTCTTCCTCCCACAGGTGCTGTGTTAGGGCTGGTTCACTGCAGCAGGGAAACTGATGTCACTGAGCCACATAGTGATAATGAAGATATGTGTGTAGAGGCACAGGTGTGTTTGCCAGGGTCTGTCGTTGGGCCACCAATCAACAGTACACAGCTGTCCACCCCATCCATGCATACAGTCATACTGCCAATACATCCATCACCAATGCCCATAGCTGAGGGACAGCGTACAGTTGACATTGGCCAGGACAGTGTGGTATCTATGACACATGCATCCCAACACAGCAGCCATACCCAGATGTCTGGAAGTGTACCACACAGGCAGATGTCCAGGGGTTCTCATAGGAGCACTGCTGCTCATCATGCCACTGGCAGACATGCCACAGGTCTGACAACGTCACACATGTTCCAGGCTGTCATGGAGGCACAGGCATTTATGGAACAGTACACTAGACAGGGACTAAGGGCACAGAGGGCACATACCGCCGTCATTGACAGTATCCATGACCTACAAGGTGCCATCCGTCATTACACCGAGGTCACTGATAGACATTGGGGAGAGACATTAGATATCCTCTGCAATGTCATGTCCATGTGTCAGGACAGTACAGGATGGTTAAGATGTCGACGTGGATGTATGCCAGCAACATCAGCAGCTGGCAGTTGCCGCGGACATCCCTCAAGCCACAGCTGCTCCCACAGTGCCAGTACCAGCCCCAGCAATGTTGGGGATGGGCTGTCCATAGAATGTCCTAGAAGATCACATGCACGTGGCTTTGGACAGTCCCAGCAGGGATCTGAGTCCAGTGTACATCCATCCACCTCTGGGGATAGTACCCAGTCTGGCTTAATACCTGATAGTGTCAGTAGCACCCCTGCCAGGCACAGGTACTGTATCCGTGGCCAGAGACGGTGATCTGTAAAGCCTCACAGGTACAGTCTGTGGCTGTCCCACAAATACCTGTATATGGCAGCCACATGGTGGACCTGTGTGCATGCAGACACACACACATACTCCAGACACCTAGGGCTAACACATACCCACACACATTACAACAACATTGGCCCATTTTAGTATTCATGACCCTCACACATACACACACACATACATGTCAAGTGGATGGCACACTGTAGGTCTCTGGCAAACCAACAACACACCCTGTGCATATGATGAAACCTGTGCCGCCTCCTGTCATCTGTAACATTGATGCAGGAACAGGCTACCATGGTGCTGATGCACAGGGTGTCTATATAGCAGTATAGCAATGTTAGCATGTTGTCAGCAGGAAAGTGTAATGATATGCTTGAAGGTGTAGCTGAGCAGGCATGATGCATTAAAGCTATGATTGTCATTGTAGTCTTGTTTACAACAGTGTTGGTTCCAATTGTGTATTGTCTGGCTACGTGCCTCTTGGCTGATGTGTGCAGTATTGGCAGCATGTGTTAGAGAGTGGACAGTATGTGTGGGATGTGTGTAGCACAGATTTGCAGGTGTACAGTTGTGAACATGGTGGAGGTGCACTGTCTGCATGTACATGCATAGTGGACACATGGCCAGGGTGACATGCTGTGTATTACACAGTAACACAACATAGTTTCTATTGGTGGCCAGTATGCATTGTACTACACACATTCCGGAACCTGACTACACATGTGTGTATGACATGGTTTGACACTATGCTGTGGGTGATACTGTTACTATCTGTCATTGTTTTGCATTCTGGTAGTATACATCACTTCCACAGCCTGACCATAACCAATCGTTAGATGTCTTGACAAACGACACACAGTGTAGGACACACAGCAACATTTGGATCCTTCAGGTACTATACTATGCCAGTAAACACTGGTATTCACCTGCACCCATTACTGACACCACTCCTGTTTGGCATATAGCTCTCTTAGGTACAAGAAATCACAGTAGGGATATGTCCGTCCACATCTGGTAATGCATACTGTGGCCTATAATGCATTCTTCAGATGACACATACATCCTGCACAAGGGTATCACATAGACAGATGCCTGTTGTCAAACCCATGCTGGAAAGCTATAAGCCAAACTAAACATAGTAATCCACCTTTACAGAACATATTATCCCCACAGTATCACATAGGTTGTAGCCAACAACATGATGAACAGGTACCGATTTGTACATGCAACCAAGTGTTACGTCATCTGTCCTTTGTTAATCACATTTCCAAAGGAATTTTGAGATCCCTCGGTGGATCACATAAACAATAAGGGGTCTGCATCCATATCCACAAAGGTTGTTCAACACCTGTTATAAATAGTCATCATTGACAGACTTTGCTGCGTTTGAACAGGTCTGACATATACCTCGGCCATAGACCCTCACACACACATTCCAATAGGAACCGTAATGACTTTGTGTGACACAGATGACCTAGGCCAGGGATCACAGCAGTGGCTGGGCTTGTCACAAGCATACAGATGTGACCTAAGATCTGGGAAGCAGCAGCACAGTCTGGCAAGGATGACAGCTGTGTTCTTGGAGAAAGCAGGGTTCCCACACATGCAATCACTGAGGTAACATGTATGTATATGTATTTGCCACACAGCTAGCTCACGTGCAATGCATACTGATATGTCATACAGTAGTAAAAGCACAACCCACAACACATTGACCAACAGTGTCACACACATACAGCAGACACACTCACCAAGTGCAGCATGATGGTGACATCATCAGACTTGACAAAGGTTAGTTTACCACTTTTGAGGTGTTTTACTACTCTCCTAAAAGGATGCTCTTTCCCAAGGAGTCCACACACAAACACACACAGTTGTCTAGTGCAGGAGTCAAGCCCCTACCTAATGGCTTTATGATACTAGAGAAGTACGCATTAACACGATGCACTATACATATTATTGTGAGCTCTCTTTTCCACAGGTATATTTGTAGGATGGTGACATCATCAGACTTGACAAAGGTTAGTTTACCACCTTTGAGGTGTTTCACTACTCTCCTAAAAGGTAGCTCCTTCCCAAGGAGATCACACACAAACACACACACAGTTGTCCAGTGCAGGGTTCAAATCCCTACATAACTACTTCATGATACTAGAGGAGTAAACATTAACATGATGCGCTATACATATTACTGGGAGTTCACTTTTCCACAGGCATATTTGTAGGATGGTGACATCATCAGACTTGACAAAGGTTAGTTTACCACTTTTGAGGTGTTTTAGTATTCTCCTAAAAGGTGGCTCCTTCCTAAGTATACCACACACACACAGTTGTACAGTGCAGGATTCAAACCCCTCCCTAACTACTTCATGATACTAGTTGAGTAAGCATTAACACATCACGCTATACATATTACTGGGAGTTCTCTTTTCCACAGTATATTTGTAGGATGGTGACATCATCAGACTTGACAAAGGTTAGTTTACCACTCTTGAGGTCTCTTACTACTCTCCTAAAATGTTGCTCCTTCCCAAGGAGACCACACACAAATGCACACAGTTGTCCAGTGCAGGATTCAAACCCCTACCTAACTACTTTATGCTACTACAGGAGTACGCATTAACATGACACACTATACACATTATTGGGAATTGTCCTTTCCACAGGTATATTTGTAGGATGGTGACATCATCAGAATATACGAAGTGGGTTACATTAGGTGACATTAGATGGGCTACATTGAAGGAAGGTCTAAATACTTTGGGCATGTGATCATCAAAGGTGAGTTTACTATCTACCCGTGTTCCCAGGGCCATAATGACTTTCTCCATACATGCTGGATTACCACCTATGTGGTAATTTGTGTGCACTTTGTTTTACCCAAAGGGGATGACTATGCATTCTTTGCCATTCAGCTTGAGGGCATTGTTTTGACACCAGGTATCTGTCTCTGTAAGACATTTCTGGAGGATGTCTGAGTCAGCTGTACAGTCGATTATGGACCAAAGTTACCATTCATCTGCAAACCTGTTCAGTCATACACCTGTCATGCTTCCCTGTACCTCTGAGCAGTATCTACTGAACAGGTGGGGTCCCAGGACCAAGACTATGTGATGCATTTGTGACTGGCTTAGAGTTGGACATGGCACCCACAACTATGAACATGTGTGTTTGATCTGTGAGACATTTGGCCACCCATCCTGTGACATAGCTGTTAATGTTCAAGCTGGTACACTTGTCCATGTTGACAGAGTGGGGAATGGTGTAGTAAGCCCTTAGTGAGGTCCAGGTGGGCTGTGTGGACTACTTTCACCTCCATCTATGTTCATGGTAACTGTTTTAAATAACTCAACTAGGTTTGGGAGCCAGGCTCTGCCTTTAACAAGGCAAAGTTGTGTAGAGTCCAGTGTCTGGAGATCTCAGTGTCTGGGTTCCATGACAATTGGCTCAATAGCTCTGTAGCCCCGGCTCAGTAGACATACTGGGCAATGGTTTCCAGGTTCTGCTTTGGCACACCGTTTGTGGAGCTGGATGACTGTTAGTGTATGCCATTCTTTGGGTACATAGCCTGTGGTACGGTTAAGTCTGGACAGTGAATGTAGGTGAGTGTGTAGTTCCTTATGGGCCTAGTGTAAAATGCAGCCTGGGACAACATACAGTCACATTGATGCTATGTTCTTTGGTGAGGGCTGTCTTTACCTGCATGTCCATGACGCCTGGGTCTCTGCATCCTTCTGTGATGGACACAGCCCCTTTTGGGGGTGATGGGGGGGAGTTTACACTGGACTTGTCACCCTGGATGTGGGCAATTAAAGTTGGTTTGGTGTATTTCATTCCTCTTTTCAGTAGCTGACATCATATTTGGAAGTTGACACCTACATGTCTGGTATAGCGATCGAAGGATTTGTGGTTGTTATTCTTACATTCCTTGGCTATTTGTCTTTAGAAACCGTCCTTGGATTATTTTATGAGCGATCATTGTTTCTTCCTGATAATGATCAGTGATGCCTTTCCTTTAGTGAAGTTTGATCTATCATGTGTTCGTTTCCTCCTTCTCTTGTCTAGCTTATTTATGGACAACAAACACCTGCTTGTTGTCCTATTTTTGGAGGAGTGCATCTTGGTTTTATTTGTGATGTCTCATTCCATGCATCCCTGTAGATGCTCATAGGATGCACTTGTAAATGTTTCTGCAGATTACATACCATTATCTTATAGCAAGAGGTCTTCAGAACTTTCCACTTTGGTCTTGGGAGGTGTGCAGTTTGCTTTTGCAAATGTCTTCACAGTGGTTTCATTGACTGGGTGTGGGGGGTGGGATGTGGATGTCCAGCATGATTATTTCATGATCTAATACTCCCAGCAAGGGGTTTATCTCTGTTGTGCAACACTGGTACTCCATGTTGGTGATGATCATGTCCAGTATGTTGTCACCTGTAGTGGGTGTGCTGACCAGCTGTTCCAGGGTGTTAGAGTTTCTTAACTGTAGGACACATTGGGCAAAAAACATTGTATATGAGTAATTCACACACTCGATGTTTGGGTAGTTGTAACCTCCTCATATAATGGTGTTTGATAGGACCTTTATATTTGCCATTATTCTCCAGAATACTGAGTGAGGTTCCTGAGACAAGGTACGTGATCTGTAGCAGGCTACAATCTGATGGGAAACTTTGCCCAATGTTAGTTGCACTTGCATGGTCTCCAAGGCCTCATGCTGTGCCAGTAACCTGAAGGTGTGGATATCCATAAGGTAAATGGCTACACCCCTTCCTTTTGTATTTCACTTGTGGTTTTGGGTCCAAAGGTCAGAGTGATTGTGAGTGTTTTACGTGGATCATATCCAGCAGCTCCATGTTTGACATAGCTTTGTATGTTAGGCAGTGAACACGTCCGAGTAGGCGATATGCAAGGTAGTACGGATGGAGAATTTTGCGATGGTCTGTGTATGGCATGTATTTCAGGCCACTAATGCTCTTTGTGAGGTATTGCTGCTGGCTTTCCAGTTGTTGCAGTTGTCTTGTGAGGTACATAACAACAGTGGCATTGTATTCTTTTATAGTTCTAGTGAGTGGTGAGTAGAGGGGAACACTGTCCTCTTTTATTCTGCATGAGACACATTTTGTGATGAGGTGTGCCACATAAGAGGGTTTCCTGACTACTGTGGGAATGTGCTTATCACAGCTGTATCCACTGTCCACCTGTGACCCAGGGTCTCTTGTCACACTTACAGTGTGAGGTATACTACCACCTATGTTGTAGTTCTTGGCTACAGAGATTTTAACAAAGATGATCGTAATGCACATTTTGGCATTGAGCTACAGCCCATGGCTTGGACAACAGCTATCTGTCTCAGTGAGGCCCTTTTGTAGGATGTCCACATCTTTAGTGTTTACAATGATGGTGCCTAGTTTGCAGTCCTCTGGAAACTTCAGTAGCCACAGACCTTCCATGTTAATGTTTACTTCAGGGAAGTAGATACTACACAGCCTGGGAAGTTATCTAGTCCCATGGCTGCTGTGATACTGGCTTCGGAGAGTGTCTTTTACCTGTGCAGCTGTGATGACAGCATCTTTGCAGTCTTCCATTATAGACATGTGCTCTTTCATGGGTGAGAGGGGGTAAAGTTAACACTGATCCTATCTGCCAGGATGTTGCCAATATCAATTGGCTCTGTACATTTAGTGCCATTGAGCTGTAACTCAGAACAGATCTGAGTGTAACCATGACTTGGACCTGTCTGTTGGGCAGACATCTCCTGCGTAGACAGTATGCAACAGAGTACAGCTTGGGTTACATTCATTCTTGTTGCATGGGGCAACTATTTGAGGCCAGTAATCCTCTCGTTAAGGTACTTCATTGGTCTTTCTAGCTGCTGAATGTACCTAGTCAGATTTATCGCAAGTGTGTTGTGGTCCTCTCTGACAGGTCTGATGACTGCTGAGTAGTGGCAACCTCCTTTGACCTACATGCACAGATCTTGGCAGTTTGTGTGAACACATAGCAGGATTTTTAGACCACTTTGTGAATGTGTTTCTGGAAGTAGAGATGACTATACACATTTGTCCATAGATCCCTTATCCGTATTTAGCCTAAGTGTGTGAGCATGCCCAGTATGACCTTTCAGTATCTTCCTGCCTGACATTTGCTTCATTTCTTTAAGTGTGTGAGCATGCCCAGTATGACCTTTCAGTGTGATGCTGAATGAAATCCACTACATTTGTTGGAGTGTGTGAGCACGCACAGTATACACATTTATACTATATGTGTATGGTAAATCAAGGGGTATGTTTACAGCAGGGCTCACCTTTGTGTCATAGATCAACAGGGATCATGCTGTGCCTGCAGCGTTTCCATGAGACACTTTGCATAGACTTATCAACATTTCTACATACAGGGGGGACAGCTATTCTTTGTACATTTCTACCTGTCGGCACACCGGATTGTTACTGTGGGTGTACATAGGATGTGGGTTTTACCTGACACTTATACACATTTGCTGTGCCTGCACTGCTATGTACAGGACACCATTACAGTCTGTACTGTTGCCTATCGTACTGGCTTGAAGCATACTACTGTACTACAGATCTTAGCGTCCATTGTCACATATATTAGCTTGCGACTTCATAGCCTACACAACCCACATCACAATGCCTGGCCTGATGTTCTCTGTCTGCATAGGCATGTGGGTGAAGTTACCCATTTGCCTCATTAGGGGCATGATACAGCATTGCTTTGTGTTTGCATTAGTGTACAATTGTCCTGCTGTGTCTTTGCCACTGTAATGCGATCATGGCTTTGTGGTTCAGTACCGTGACTATAGTGCACAGTATCCTGGGTTCAAGTCCTGTCACTGCTTTTTATTTTCATGATGGCCAGACCAGACTGCGTAAGGAACAGTAAAGCAGTTATGAGCATGTTTAACTGACTTTGATCAACTTTGCCCAACCTTGGCCAACAATGCACAAGCAATTTTGTTTACATATACTAGATATTGATAAAAGCTGCTTAGCACTGCTTTATATTGCTTAAAACATGGCAATCATGCCTCAGGTGGTGCTGCAGGGTTGCCTATGTCGGATGCACATACTACACTCCCTCTACAAGTTTGGAAGCAGGTAGTGTCAAGTTAGGCATCCCTTTTATTTTATGTGCGAGTCAGAGAGGGGTATCATTTCCAGGGTTTCTACTGAGCTAGTGTATGTGCTATGTGTTGTCTCTTTGACAAGGCCAAGGTATACTGGGCACACCTCCTTCTGCCTACTGGGGCAGGCTCAGTTTGTTCCTCCTCTGAGTCACACTGTGCCTATGCAGGCCTTGGCAATGGTGGGGGGCTGTTTGGCCCTGCCCCATGCTGTTCCTGTTGCAGCTGTTTTCACAGGATCATATTGTGTAGCATGGCACATACCATGACAATTTGGGTACATGTAGTTGGTGAGTACTGCAAGGCTCCACCAGATGTGTCCAGGCACCGGAACTGTGACTTGAGCATCCCAAACACATGCTCGATTACATTTCGTGTTTGTGCGTGTGCCTCATTATGGAGTTCTTGTTCAGGTGTGTGTGCATTTCTGATGGGTGTCATCAGCCATGACTCCAGTCCGTATCCAGCATCTCCCACTAGGTGACCATCAGGGGTGTCCCCATTGGCAAATGTCTGGTACAGCTGCGTCAGATGCCAGATATGGAAATCGTGGTAGCTTCCAGGGCAGCCAGCACACACATTCAGTATTATGCCCTGGGCATCGCACACGACATGGCAGTTGATGGAGTGGAAGCCCTTGCGGTTGATGTAGGCCCTACCCCACTCACCGGCTGGTGCTTTGATGTGTATGTGCGTGCAGTCAATTGCACCCACTATCTCTGGGTATTCCACTATTTGCTGGAAGAGATGCATATTGCTGGCCAATACCTCATGGGAATTGGGGAAATATACATGATCACCATGTGCTGACATGGCATCCAGGAACTGGTGCAGTACCCTGGATGCTGATGCCTGTGAAATCCCCATCATATCACCAGTTGGTCTCTGGAAGGTACCTGTTGCTAGTATTTTTAGGCCAACACATACCTTGGTTTCCACTGGAATGGGTTCCCCTCTGTTGGTTTTGTGTGTGAGGCGTGGCCTGCACAGCTCAACAATTTGCTGCATGAGGTCTCTGTCCACTCTATAGTGCTCCACTATCTCCAGCTCATGTAGTCCCTGGTATGTTACCCTGGGCCTGTACACTCTTCTCCGTCTCCTCACTGTGGGTTGCTCAGCAGCATTCGCATTGTCACCACCCTCAGCATGTTGCCTTATAACAGCAATGGCAGCCCCTAACATTTCTTTGTCTCAGTAAATCTTTTTCAGTTTTCATTTCTATTAGCTTACTGCAGTGTTGCAGTGTCTCTGAGAAAAACATAGAGGAAAGTTGTTTGCAGAGATTTAAGTGCTGGGCTGGGCTAGTGTACTGCCTGTGTAATTGGCTGATTCTGATTTGTTTCACCTGCTAGCTCTGTTACTTCTCCTTGGTTAACTTCCTACTATTTGTTGTGCTTCCTTTTCCCTTTTTGTTTCCACAGGGGGCAGCACCACGCAAACAAGCACAAACATGCGCACACCAGCTCACACGCATGCACATATGCTTACACGGCCTAACACTTGCTGACTCCGGCTTAAATGCGCACACACAGCTGCAAACGCACTTACACAGGTTTCAACAACCTTACACTTGCTTACTCCGGCTTAAACACGCACACACAGGTGCACACACGTGCACACAGTCTTACTCGGTTTTACAGGTGCACACACATGCGCATACACATTGCAGGCACTTCTACAAGAAACTTTAGTGTTGTCAATGGCATGCACCTTCAATTTCTTGCCTTTAGCTAGGATACCTGTTGACACGCCTCTTCCAGTGATGGGTAACTGACAGCAAACACATGCCACTCTGCTCCAGTGAGCTTACATTCTTTCATACATACCCCCCTCATGATGTCAACTATCTTCTACTCTGATACTCCCCTTATCCTACTCTTACACTCCACGGACTTTGGTCATATGCCATGTGAAATTGGGATTCACTATCGTTACCCTCATTTGCATAGGATTGCCTACTAATGCTTGGTTACATCTCTTAGACTGAGCTTCCCCCCTTAGCAACCTCTACTCAGTAGCCATGTTGTCTTCAGCCTGCATGGCAGATGTATATTTATAATAAAATGCCTATTTTTGGCTTGTATTTATTTTTTTGGGGGGGTTTTACAGCGCAGCGCTTTTTCGCGATGCTGTGCTACGCTTAAACTTTGGAGATTGAGGTAAAATTATTAATTTTTTTTTTGCAACAGGTAGAATTGCCAATGGCCATATATTTGGCCATTGGCATGCTTCCTCAACTGGAGGTATCCTTTATTTGGAGCTGTCATGGCTCCGTTTTGCTATTTGCAGAACGGTACTCAGTTGACAACCGAGTACATTTCTGCAAATAACACTACTCTTACTCGGACAGGTTAGAGTTTCCTGGATCGCAAATGTACCTCATTTGCATAACTTTCAGCAGCAAATGAGGTAATTTGCATAACCTAGCCCTGTCCGTGTAAGAAGAGTTTTAGGAGCTCTCTTGCACGCCCCTGCCGGCAGTTCCTGGATCGCTCGGCAGACATGTTGGCTGCATGGAGTCTTACTCTACTCTTAGACTCTGTGCAAGCCTTTGTGAATCTGGCCCATTGCGTAAATACAATATACTCATGCAGCAGATCATCACAGTACAGAGGACTATGTCACTTATAATGATGAAAATGCTTGTTTAAAACAATATTACTTGTTTAATGTGTCATGAAAGAAGATGAAAAAATTAATATAACTTTAATAATAATGAATTGGACAGTTACTGCTATGCAAAATATGTCTGGTAAACAAAGAAGTACACATTACAGTAATGGAATTTCCTTTTCAGTTTCTCTGGTTCTGTAGCATGCTACCTGCTATATTGTACACACAAATATTTACACACTATCAGACTGGATTTTTTATTATTCAATCTAAACGTTTCAGGACATAGCATTCAGAGTCCTGATATTTTAAAAGGTTACTTTCATTAACTGATCCATTATTGTCACTGACATAATATATTGTTTCATAGCCACATTTCATTTATGCAAGTACAAACCATTAACTTCTTTGCTAGCAATTTCTTATATTTCTGACATTAATTAAATAAGATCTAATAAATAAAATAACTGATCTGCTTTTTGCAACAGACAGTGGCACACCTAAAGGTTTAATCTTACAAAAAATACAACAAATACATAGATCATGGGTGATTCACAGATAATGGAAGACCTGAGATATAATACAAAGAGGTAGTTAAGCATCAAGACTGTTGGTGGAATATAGAATACTTACAAATGCATATAATAAATGAACCTGATAGCATAGTAAATACAGAATGACATGCTACATAACTTCTGGCTGTGTATTAAAATATTGTTATAGGGAGTTATTAATCATCTGAAAGTTGGTAAGATACAGATTACGCATCCACACTTTAGTAAAATATGCTACATTGCAATTCTATATACATAAGGAGATCCACATGCAAAAGCACACTCAAATTGAAATACATATTTACACAGAGTAAGCCGCAGTGGTACAGCGGTAGCGTTGTTGCCTCACAGCACGAGGTTCTCCTGTTCAATTCTCAGCTGGAGTGCCTTCTGTGTGGAGTCTGCATGTCCTCCCTGTGGTCGAGTGGCCTCCGAAAGACATGCGTGAATGGGTGTGCCTACACTAAAAAGGTTGGGTGTCGGGCTGGCAACTCGGCACTATAAAAATCTACTGCCAGTCATTAGCGGACCGGAGTTCCGCTGTGGCGACCCCTAACCGGGAAAAGCCAAAAAGACAAACAACACTTGTCTATTCATAAGTAAGGGGTTTACAGATGTATTTACACAAGGTATAACCAACTGCCTCATAACCTCTTGGTATTACTTCAGTATATGGTTGTTCCAGTGTTTCCCTTGAAATGCAATTGTGAAATCTAACACCAACACCTGATATGATGCCTAAGAGAGTTGTGCAATGCAACAAAACTGTAAGGTTAAACAAAGGGAACACTTCATTACTAAACTGCAAATGAAAACAAGCATGCAGGAAGCTAACATATCTTATATGAGATAACATATGGTTCACACCTCTGCACTCTGGTTGCTATAAAATAGTTTTTTATACAAAATGATTTTACAGACATTTGACTGGAAACTATTAACAGTGATTATAAACTTGCTGTGAGAGAAATATATTTATTTGACTTCTATATAGATATTAATTTGCATATAACAGCATTTATATACATTATTGCACTTATACTTTATTATAAGCTACTGGCTTCTGTGCTATATGAAACACCTCAATCTGCTCAACATCTGTTGCCATAATTTTTCAGGGTTACTTTGCTAATTATTGGAAAATAATATTAATGAGTGGATTTAACTATTCGAAATGCTCTGCATTTGTTAGTGAAATATGTAATTTTACTGTATACTAAACTGACTTTTAAATAATTTCAAGCATGTTTCATCTACCATTGGTATGATGAATACAAAAACTTGATCCACACATTTCAGAATATGGCAATGAAAAGTACTATAAGCAAATCTGTAAGTACATGATACTTAAAATATAATCTTAAAATAATGCTTCCTGTACAGAAGCTATATGTTAAATGTATATTACACGTACTAAAAATACTGATAGTAGCATACATACATTCATAATAGAAACATTCACTTAAAAACACTGACTCATTTGTATATTTACTCTCATGCACAGATACATAGAACATATTCACTGTCTTAACTTTTAATATACATATCAAACATATATTATGCATATATAAGCACATATGTATATAAATATGTCATTTTAAATTGTAGCACCTTTTAATTATGCTTCCATATTCTGATGATTAAGTTTACCTTTTCACCCATGTTATTAAATGAGTTTTAAAAGTTTTATGATACGTGATCTTGATATTTATTGATGTTACAATGTCTATAGGTTAATGTGTTATAGGGGTTGCCAGTTTTGTTTATTTCCATCATATAAATGCTTAAATACTAGGCTATCTATAGTATTTTCTATAGGAGGATTAAATAGAAGAAAAGCATTCTTTCTGGGATATTTTTGATATATTCAGAAATACATAACATCATTCTTTATTATAAACATTTCCAAGTTTATATTTTTATTATCATAAATATTAATATTTCTCAAATTAATACATTATATTGTTTTCCTTTTATCATGAATTGAGTGTGCTCTAAATAGTTATAATTAATAATATTGTTTTAAGTTAAGAAACTGTAGCGACTGTTTAGCTTGGTGACATTGGGATGGGTTGGTTGGTGTGTGATTTACATGATTATATCATCAGATGAGTGAATTTTCATTCCATAATGGGAGAGTTGAATGCATATAAATCTGAAAATTTGCTTTTGTTTTTTTTTTTTTCTATCTGTCCATAACAACAATTATTAGTACTTGGTTATTATATTTTAAGTTAAATCATTTTAAATCAGTGTGTTTACATGTTCTTATGAATGTCGACATATAACTGCCTCTCATTAAATATCAATGGATTTAATAATCCATTGAAGAGGAGTAACTTAAACAAATATTTAAAATTACATAAAGCTCACATAGTTTTTTTTTTACAAGAAACGCATTTCTTATCTGAATACTTAGATAGCTTAATGTTAAAAGATTATATAACTCTTGTGAGCTCTCATTTTAAATAAAAAAGGAGAAGCACTTTTATTCTTTGGAGAAATTCATTACCCATGCCTAAAATATTAAATACCTATTCGAATAAAAATGGTATGTTGATTTAGCAGTAGTAGAAATTGAAAAAACAGCATACTTTTGTGAATTCTTACTGGATACCTGGAATTGGAGCCGAAGGTGCTAAGGAATATTTGGATATTATAACCTATATACAAAAGGTGAATTGATTATTGCAGTAGATTTTAACTGTATTCTTTCTAGTAAAGTCACAACTACTGATAAGTTTCCTAAGCTATCCTCAGTAGCTAAACACTTAGATTATTTTATTATTTCTCAGATTTGAGATATACTTATGATATTAAATCAACTAACTCTCTTAACTTTGTACATTATTCTTTTAGACTTGACACCCAGACAAACATTGATAAAGTTTTTACTTCTAGTAGTTTATTTACTAAAATCGAAGATGTATTGATAACTTCATGTGCTTTATCTGACCACAGTGCTATTACATTTATATTAATGTTAAAGCCAATAATTTGGTTTACTATCAGCAAATCTCTGCTTATATAGTAAAATGAAAAGACTTTAAGGAATGGTGTCTACATCAATACACTGAAATTAATAATAATGGAGACATTTCAGAAATAATTCTCTGGGATTCTTAATAGTTTATCTATATGGAAGAACTAAAAATATTACGTATGTAAAAAAGGGAGGGATAAGGAGTTGATGTCTTTGCAGTCTAATACAGATAAATTGAAATCCAATTTAAAACCTTATGACAAATTGGAAAATACTAAGTTGAAAATATTAACTCAGAAATATCTTGATGCACTTCACTATAAAATATCAATAAATCTAGAAAAATTAAAATTACAAACATGTTTTCTTCCTTCTCTGCTCCTTCCCTACTCCACATCACTATTAATTTACAATCTACATTATTTATGCCTCTCATCTCTAACTCATATGGAACCTAAACCACCTTGGCCCACTATCTATTCCACCCATATCCAAAACTCATTATTTTTATACCTAATCTGTAATATCCCAAGTATCACCCACTTTCATCTTCTCACAAAAGATGCCCGTATTCTGCTCTAATATACTCATACCTAAAACAACTGTCACTTTTCTACTTGTAAATATGTATATACGAAAACATAGATCTTGACAAAAGAAACACAGAGCAGAATTATACCTTCACTGTTACTGTATTAGAAATAAATGCTTATGTACCACTGAATCTTCAGCCATGAATACTTCTGTTTCTCTTCACATTTCATTGTAATGGAGTATTGTACTGAATATTGTATTGAAATATATAGTTACTTAGAGATTTTTTCCTTGGTCTCAGGTGAAAATGGGTTACCCACCCAGTCGGACTTTCCTGATAACCAAATGTCAAATAAATAAAAAATAAAATAAACACAAATTTACTCAATAAACCCAAAAAGCTTGCACAGATTGGCTGTTAGATCTAAGAAAATAAATAAATACTAATCATATTAAAGAAATAATTTCCAAACAAGGTGATAAAATTAAAAAAAAAATGACTGATTTAAAAGACATGCAAGAATGTTTTAGGAAATATTATTAAAAAAAATAATAACAAAGGGATAGATTTAGAAATCAACAACATAACAGATGACTTTTTGAAAGGCAAGATAAGGTTTAAATTAACCAAAGAACAAAGATTCAAAATTGATAAGTTATTCTCTTTTAAGGAGTAAAAAGATCAAATTAATAATATTAAACCAGATAAAGCCCATGACCTTGATGGTACAATCACAGAAGCATACAAATTATTCACACAGAATATTTTAAATATCCTATTAGAAATTTTTGAACAAGTTAATGACATGGTTGATTCTGTTCCTGAACTTTATGCTGTTCTACTAGTTTTATTGTGGCTTTGTGGTTAAATAGTATACTTCTTTTGGTCACTGTGTCAAACACAGCTCCATAATATTCAACTGTGGTAGCAATTCAGCACAAATACCTTTTGGAACAATGGACAATAACAACAATGATACTATTGAATGCTTCAGCTATGTTGGGGGTGGACGTAATGGTAAAACAATGGTAATGGGAAGCAATAAATGTAAATTACAAGAATGGTTAAATGAGAGGACTGAGTTATGTGTTAAACCTGAGGAGAGGCATGATAACTTCGGGACATTTGGAAAACAGTTACAAATCTCACATGCTAAACTGCCTAAATAGTGGAAGTTACAGACTGAGAACTGTTATTTCAAGGAATGTATCATAGTCAACAGAGTACCAAAAGGTCTACGGTACTGGAAGTTTCTGACTGGCCTGTCATGGGTTCTACTTTACACAAAGACCTGTAAACTTATTTAACCAACAAGGATGTGAAATTATGGAACTATTAATCAAACATAACTTATATGGGCAAATTAGTAGGTGAGATTAACATGTTAGATAAATCCTTAACTACTGATTTATTATTTTCTGTGAAACAAAATGATTACTGTGGCATTTTTAACAAAGTAGCCAACATTATTCATGATGTTAAAAATAAAAAGTAGAACATGACCAGGAATAGATTATGAATGGGGGCTAGCTTATCCATCCGCATACACAGGGTACACACAAAATGAGTGAGTATCACAACACACCAATCTCACTCAGTATGATGAAGGCATTTTTACTAGAAATTATGCTGACTATGGAAGGGACAATAGTCAGGTGAAATCAGCGGTCCGTTTAGACCTTCCATTACCCAAGACATCCGAAAGAATACAGGACAGACAGGAGATAGGAGGTCACTAGGTTATATATCAAACACTGATATGAGCAAAATTATGTACAGAACCAGTGGAACAGGGGGAGGGAGGGCAAGCGGGGGAACCTTACAGGAACTAGATATGTGTTGTATTATTGTCATCAATAAAAGATGAATTTCAAAGTATTTAATTACAGTGATCTTATTACTGAGAACACATGAGCCCAATTGTTTGAAAAGGGCCTCACCTTTGTTCCTGCAAGGAAAGCATGGGTAGATGATGTTTTGATTGATTATAAGCTTTTTACCTATAAACCTAATCTATGTTATTATTTATCACAAAAGGAAATGACTAAATTCAATAAATTTAGTAGGTGTACTAGGCCTAGTAACTTTAACCCTCGAATGCATCCCACTTTGAAAAAATATTTGAAGCAGATATTAGACAGTCTGGGGCTGGTCACTCCCTTGCTCTCCAGGTCTCCAATAAGACTCCCCACTGGCACAGCTATAGGGTCCAGATCTCAGCCTAGCTGGGCAAGCTAAAACCTCCAGCACCCTCTCTGTCCAACCAGTGCTTAACGTCCCTGCCCAAGTAGCTGACACACACACACACACACACACACACACACACACACACACACACACACACACACGCATGCACGCATGCACACACACACACACACACACACACACACACACACACACACACACACACACACACACACACAAACACACACACATGCAAACACACACACACACACACTTTGAGAAGAGGTTATACAACTACACGGACCCTCCTGGGAAAGGCTAACACAGGTTCTCCAGTTGTTTCCCTATTATTCAGACCATATGGTAGCACCACTTGCCACCACCCAGCTAATATTTACCAGCTACTCAAACGCCCTTAAAAGGGTGTCCAATTATTTCTGTGCAATATTATTATCCAATTGGTAAGTGTGACTAATCAGTCAAGGCTTATGTGGAGTGAGTTGGACAGTAAACTCTATAAATATGCAATGTACTCTAAAGCTTCAATTATCTCTAAACAAACCAGGCACAGTTAAAAGGTTTTAAAATATTTAATACTAAATAATTGAAACCACAAGACAATACTTTCTGCTATACAGTGCTAGTCAAAAGTTCAGAGATCACACAGAAATACTTAAAATAATTCTGTAGTACAGTTCTGACATTACAGAAAAACACTTACTCTAATCTTTTTAGTTCTAGCTATTCCTAAGAAAAAACACAGTGCTAAAATTCTACTTACATAAACAGAGCATAAGGCAGTGCTGAGTTGGATGTTCTAGACAAAAATGCTTAATGCCTTCTGATTTTCTCTGTTTAAATTGAAATTGCAGTTCTGATAAACATTACATCATTCTTACACCTTCCTGGCATTCCCAGGCTACACATTACATCATTTTGATTTAGGTCCCAAGCTAACAAAAACTGCATTTACATTCTTTTACACCTCCTTTTGTTTTCCTGTAGCTGCAGGACCAGAGCAATAAAATACATTTGCATGTTTAAATCTAGCAATTTGACTTTTGGTTAAAACAATAGAAAGAATTTCTTCATCTAGACTTTTCGGCACCACTGTCTACTTCAAAGGATCACCACATGCTTTACTTTGGTCAGTAGAGTGCAGTGTTGTCACATGTATTTCCAGTTTCACATGTAACAGTATTTCTTTACATTTAAGACAACAAGCCTGTAATTTACAACATTTCACAGTACTAAGAAAAGAAGTCTGTAGTTCAACATTCGTATTTCCAAATGACAGAATTATGTACAAATTTCTATTTGCCTAGGCTGTCAGTCTTCACCCATCTCTACCAGTCTTCACATATCTCCCCTCGGGGAACTCAAGTTCGTCTTTCAAGTGACCCTTGAGAAATGCTGCATGAGAGGGACATTTCTATCTGAGTATACCTTACCCTATTCTCTGTCTTGAGAGCCCATCTGCATTGGTATTGCTACTCCCACTTCGGTGCTGCACTGACATATCATATGCTTGCAACCCCAGGCTCCATCTTAGCAACTTGGCGTTTTGCTGACTGACTGTGTTTAACCATGTTAGAGGGTTGAGATCTGTCATTACAGTGAATTTTCTTCCATACTGATAAGGCTGAAGTTTCTGCAGTGCCCACACGATGGCCAGCAATTCTTTTTCTACAGCTGCATAGCATTCCTCCCTGAGTTGGAGCCTATGACTGAGATAAACCACTGGGTGCTCTTCTCCCTCTGAAGAAATCTGGCCAAGTACAGCCCCCACCCCATGGTTTGAAGCATCTACCTACACAACAAATTATTTTCTGAAATCTGGACTGGCTAACACAGGGGGTCCTCCCAAAGCTTCTTTAAGCTTTTGGAATGCCTGCTCACATGCTGAGGTCCACACTACGTTATCTGGCCTGTTCTTCCTCTTCAGGTCTGTGAGGGGAGCAGCTATGATACTATAACTGGGGACAAACATTCTGTAGTACCTGGCTGTCCCTACAATTGCCCTCACCTGCTTTCTGAAAACAGGTGCAGGCCATATCTGAATGACTTCAACTTTGGCAGGTTCTAGCCTTATCTTACCACTGCCCACTCTGTGTCTTAGGTTGGAGACCACTGCCATACCCACCTGACATTTGCTGGGCTTAATGGTCACCCCTGCCCTCTGTAGTCTGCCCAGCACCTCCCTGACATGCTGAAGGTGCTCTTGCCAGGAATGGCTGTAGATGGCAATATCATCTAGGTAAGCAAGGGCAAACCCTTCTGCTCCTGCTAAAATATGATCTACCAGCCTCTGAAAAGTTGCTGGGGCATACTTCATTCCAAAGGGCATCTCTGTGAACTCATACAAGCCAGAAGGAGTCTCAAAAGCTGACTTTTCTCTAGCACTGGGAGTCAAGGGCACCTGCCAGTAACCCTAGGTAAGATCAATGGTTGTAAGATACTTAGCCCCAGCCAGCTGCTCTAGGGTCTTGTCCATTCTAGGCATGGGGTAAGCATCTGACTCTGTGTGACTATTTAATTTCCGGTAGTCCACACAAAACCTGGTGCTGCCATCCTTCCTTGGCACCAGCACCACTGGGGAGGCCCAGGGGCTGTTGGACTCTTGAATCACCCCTAGTTCCAACATCTCCTGTACCTCCTCCCTCAGAGTCTGTTTGACTCTCTCAGGCACCCTATAAGGGGCCTGCCTAATAGGCCTTTGGGGTCCTGTTTCCACCTGGTGCTGCACCAGGTGGGTACACCCTGATTTCCCAGTGAACATGTCCCCAAATTCCTGCAACACTGCTTGGATTTCTCGAACATAGGTAGGAGATAGCTGCTGGGACATTGCTACCCCTTCCACTGAGGTGTCAGCCCGAGCCTCACTGAGGAGATCAGTCCCCAGATCTCCCTCAGACTCCTCCTGCAATCCACTGCAAATGCTCAGCACACGGGCCTCCCTATCATGGTAAGGTTTCATCATGTTAACATGGTACAATGTGTGCCCCTGCCTTCTGCCTAGCAGTTCCACCATGTAGTTAACATCACTTACCTTTCTTACCACCTTGTAGGGTCCATCCCAAGCTGCTTTCAGCTTGTTGTGTCTGAAAGAAATGAGAACCATTACCTGTTGCCCCACAGCATACTCCCTAGCTCGATCATTCCTGTCATACCACACTTTTTTCTGTTGTTGGGTTTCTGCCAGGTTCTCCTGGGTCAAGCCTATGAGTTCCCTGAGCCTCGTCCTGAGGTTTAGGATGTATGCCACAAGAGAGTTCTTTTGAGACTCACATTCACCTTCCCACTCATCTCAAATTAAATCTAGAGGTCCCCTCACCCTATGCCCATACAGCAACTCAAAGGGTGAAAAACCTGTGGATTCCTGGAGAACCTCTCTGTAAGCAAACAACAGATGGGATAAATATTTGTCCCACTCCCTCCTAAACTGATCTGCAAATGGACGTAGCATGGACTTGATTGTAGAGTTTAACCTCTCAACAAGACCATTAGTCTGGGGATGGTAGGGGGTGATCTTCATGTGTTTCACCCCACAGGACTTCCACAGACAAGCCAGCAGGTCTGACATGAAATTGGCACCTCTGTCAGTCAGTATTTCTTTTGGGAAACCTACCCTGATGAAAATCTCTAACAAAGTATTTGCCACCTTCTCTGCCTCAATGGAGGACAAAGCCACTGCCTCAGGGTATCGTGTAGCATAATCCACTACCACTAGGATATACTTTTTCCCTGTGAATCTTGGGGTACTCAGAGGACCTACAATATTGATAGTTATCTTCTGAAATGGCTCCTCAATCACAGGCAAAGGCATCAAAAGAGCTCTTCACCTTGTCTCCTGCCTTGCCTACTTTTGGCACTGCTCACAGGTCCTGCAGTAGTCTGTTACATCTCTGGAAATTCCAGGCCAATATAAGTTTTGCATAGTATGCCTCATTGTATGTTTTATGCCCATATGACCTGTGAAAGAAATATCATGGGCTATGGCTAGAAACTCCAGATTGTAGGCTCTAGGTACTACCAACTACTGAACTCTCTCATCTTCTAGCCCTCCCTCAGGGTCCAGTCTCTGTATAGTAACCCTTTGTCCCAGTATACAGATTCCCCCTTTCCATGAGAATCAGGTGCCTCTCAAGCTACCTGCCTCAGGCCTTGCAATGTAGGGTCTGAGAGCTGAGCCTGTCTCAACTCTCTCCTTGTAACCCTTCCCATCTCCCTTTCTGATTTTCTCTGTTTAAATTGAAATTGTAGTTCTGATAAACATTACATCATTCTTACACCTTCCTGGTGTTCCCAGGCTACACATTACATCATTTTGATTTAGTTCCTAGGCTAACAGAAACTGCATTTATATTCTTTTACACCTCTTTTTGTTATCCTGCAGCTGCAGGAACAGAGCAATAAAAATATGTTTGCATGTTTAAATCTAGCAATTTAACTTTTGGTTAAAACAATAGTCTTTTCAGCACCACTGTCTACTTCAAAGGGTCACTACATGCTTTACTTTAGTCAGTAGAGTGCACTGTTGTCAAATTTATTTCCAGTTTCACATGTAACAGTATTTCTTTACATTTAAGGCAACAAGCCTGTAGTTTACAACATTTCACAGTATTAAGAACAATTCATATTTACAAATGACAGAATTATGTACAACTTTCTGTTTGGCTAGGCTGGCAGCCTTCACCCATCTCTACCAGTCTCCACAGTCATGAATACAAATGACTATGTCAACAAAATGTTAGAAATGCTCTATGATGATACTTATAAAGATGTCTCAATAAATCAAATAAATATTGCATATTATAAGGTCAATGTAACATTAAATACCCTCCTCACTCAGAGCTGTATTTCTCAAAGTGATTTTGAAATTTTAAAAGTTATAGACCTTTAGAATCCTGACCATTTTTGGAATACCAAAGGTGCACAAAAATGTAATTGATCTACCTTTGAGTCCTATAGTTGATGCTAAATTGTCTAAAACCTTCACCATTGCTAGATAAATAGACCATAAACTTAAGTAGGTGGTAGCGAGTATTGGTCACCTATACAAAGATTCATGGGATTTTTTTATGAGGATTTCAAAACACCTTTATAGGGCAGACATCATTTTTTTAACTATAGATGTGAAGGGCTTTTTTCTATTTTCCCAAATTATTTGGGGCTAGAGTGATTCTACAACTTCATGTCACCAAAGTAATTTGGACCATGGCAAGATTCTTGAGAATCATTTTATATTTTTTGAAGGGACAACTGTTTAGGCAGTATACAAGATTGGCCATGGGAGCCATCTGTGCCTCCACCTTTGCCAATTTCGTTATGGCCAAATGAGAATGTATCCATGTGTTTCATCTGGTTATTGTAGCCTTTGGTCCTTGTATGGCTGTTTTCTTATGACATCTTCATAGTTTGGACAAGTGGTCCAGAGAAGCTAATGAATATTTAAATAAATGTTTGTATAATAAATTGACATGGTTTTATTTCTGCTCCCGGAATTCATGGTGTTCTACAAACTTGTACAGGAGAACTGCTGTTATAGGAACTAGATGAGTTATGGGTCTTAGCAGTCAACTTAGTTACCAGAAATACGTGATTGTTTGAGTCACTTTCAGACTTGTGTTGTTGAGTGACATATATTGTTTACATCAGTGTACAGTTGCTAAGAATGCTTATTATTCAATAATTGCTCCCTGTAAGGTACATTATTTTGTTAAATTAACAGCTGCAAAATCTGTTTTCCAAAGGGTTATTAAATAATTTTGCATAAAGATATTTTACCATTCTATCTCAAAATGTAAGGTTCATCCTTTAAAATATTTACTGCATGCTTTTATATTTCCTTTGTATGCTTTGTTATTACTTCAGTGAGGATAAGGGGACACAAGTCCCCTAAAAAAGAAGCTGTGCACAATTTGCTTTCTCTGTAGATCTTCAGTTATAAATAAATATGAAAAAGTAGGTCTTAAAATATTTTTCAATAAGTGTTCAAGTATAAATATACAAAAAGGTAAATATGAAAATAAATCACCTAGCACAAAACAAGAGACCACGCAATATTTCAGCTAATGCCTTTGTACGATTTAGTCAAATCATAGAATGAACCCTAGCTGCATAACCCCCCCAATGAGACAGGTGAACTAAAGGCATTTCAACAGATATCAGAATGAATGCTTCTCCCAGCCAGCACAGAAGACATAATAACATGAGTCAAGTGTCCTCTTTGACTTTTGAATGTACTTATAATCATTCCACTAAAAACACAAACTGTATGTGTCTGCTACTTGTGTGCCCACTCATTTCCAGAAAATGTTAAGGCAAGAGTATTCAGCTGTCCTACTTGAGCATTCAGAATATGGTTTCATTACTAAATAGTTAATTAAGCCTTTATAAAAAAAGATATGTTTGGAGCCTCCTGCTATTTTATTACATTGCTGAGTATACTACCAAAAAACAAGGAAAAGACAATATTGTCAATCCTAATTCTGATGTCAGAAAGGTTCTTAACAAGCTTTTGTTAAGCACTCCTCACTATTGTTAAGTTCTAGTTTTATGATAAACCATTAACAATAGTCAACAGACCCCACAGAAGGGCAACTACAAAAAAAAAAAAATGATTAGTAGTTTTAAAGTTGTTTATTCTTCCTGGCACTCTTCTTTGGTGGCCACTCTCTGCGACAGAATAATATATGTTATAGTTTTCAGTTCTGTAAAACACTTGTTCCAACCCTTTTTTCTCTCTAACTTTTGTAGTGCGTGGGATTAGATTGAACTCTATGTCTAAAAAGAATTATGATTGTGTTTCATTGATCATAACCCAACTGCTATTTATGTGCTCTAAACTTGGATGCCAAGGTTCATTTCTTGCTCTGCAGGTGAATATCTTGACCGCCATAGATCAAACACATAGCAAGCTGGTTATGATTGGAGAACTGATCATAATCCATTGTCATCATCATCCTCTTTCGGCTGTTCCCATTAGGGGTTGCCACAGCAGATCACCCGTTTCCATTTCTTTCTGTCCTCTGCATCTTGCTCTGTCACACCAACCACCTGCATGTCCTCTCTCACCACATCCATAAACCTTATCTTAGGCCTTCCTCTTTTCCTGTTACCTGGTAGCTTCATCCTTAGCATCTTTTTCCCAATATATGCAGCATCCCTCCTCAGCACATGTCCAAACCAACGTAATCGTGCCTCTCTGGCTTTGTCTCCAAACCTTCCAACCTGGGCTGACCCTCTAATATACTTATTCCTAATCCTGTCCACCCTCGTCACACCCAATGCAAATCTTAACATCTTTAATTCTGCCACATCCAGCTCAAACTCCTGCCTTTTTGTCAATGCCACTGTCTCCAACCCATATAACATAGCTGGTCTCACTACCCTCTTGTAGACCTTTCCTTTCACTCTTACAGGTACTCGTCTGTCACAAATCACTCCTGACACTCTTCTCCACCCACTCCATCCTGCCTGTACTCTCTTTTTCAACTCTCTTCCACACTCACCGTTGCTCTGAACTATTGACCCCAAGTATTTAAACTCATCCACCTTTGCCACCTCTACTCCTTGCATCCTCACCATTCCTCTATCCTCCCTCTCATTCACACACATATATTCTGTCTTATTCCTGCTGACCTTCATTCCTCTTCTCTTTGGAGCATATCTCCATCTCTCCAGGGTCTCCTCCACCTGTTCCCTACTCTCACTACAGATCACAATGTCTTATGCAAACATCATAGTCCACAGGGACTCCTGTCTGATCTCGTCTGTCAACCTGTCTATCACCATTGCAAATAAGAAAGGGCTCAGAGCTGATCCTTGATGTAACTCCACCTCCACCTTAAACGCATCCATCACTCCCACCGCAGACCTCACCGCTGTCACACTACCGTCGTACATATCCTGTACCAGTCTTACATACTTCTCTGACACTCCTGACTTCCTCATACAATACCACAACTCCTCTCTAGGTACCCTGTCATATGCTTTCTCTAAGTCTACAAAAACACAATGCAACTCCTTCTGACATTCTCTGTACTTTTCCATCAACACTCTCAGAGCAAACATTGCATCATAATCCATTGTATTAAGACATTTAATTGATACCTTTTTAAAGTGTGTATTTGGTTTTAATCACAATATTTTGGTATGGCTGCTACAAAATAAAATTTAAATCCTGCTTGTTTAAAGATCTTAAATAAAGGACACCTAAATGATGATTAGTTTGATCATAAAAGAACTATACAGTTCTACTTAAGAGCATAACCAGCACTCATGGTATTAAATTATATTTAAATTAATATGTTTTATGTGTAATTCTGGTGCTGGTTCTGCTGTTAATTAAGGTAGAACATGGAGGATTATTTTCTTCACTAACATACATGGTGATACAATTCCTGGTTTGTTTTGAACAATTGATTTCAACATAATTTCAGATGACTGTTTTGTTCATATTTCAAAAAGGGCATATAGCATTCTTACAGCTTTGTTGTCGCATCTTTCTTTTATTCCCTTTATCACTCAGTCTGGTGGTTTCTTCATCTCTAACTAATAGTGTGTGCAATGTTGTATTTTATTTCTGGTATGGTTAGTAATACAATTTTACTCACTTATGCTCTGCTGCTTATTTTTGCCCATCAAAATTGAGTTTTCATGGAATTATAAGATGCTTTTGCTGGTGTGGGTGGAGATAATCTGTATCCATAGCTTTGTAGTCTGTTTTTTCCATACTAGGAACCACAAGAGGTGCCGTGCAAGAGTATTCAAACAGTGGGCCCCTTCAGATGTTGGTGTTTCTGAATAGTAGTCTGTGTAAAAGTGTATAATAATAAAGGTATTGCTAACATCAGGTACACTCCTTACATGTACATAAAGGATAGGAATAAAGGGTGTTAGGGAACTCCTCCATCTGTAAGTAGTTTGCTTGATTTTGTGCTAAGGATAGCTAGAGATGCTGAATCAGTGTGTTAAAAGCATGAGGTCATACAGTTATTGGTCCATCTCAGAGCACAGACCAGTAAATGGCCTGTATTAGAGGTGCTCCTGACATTAGTTAACCAGTCATAAACTAAGTTTGCATGTGGAATTTAACTAGGCTAAAGGACTCCATTTATTTCTGTAGACCATCTGTATAGCTTTCTTGTAGGGACAGAGTTGTTAAGTGTGAGTGTTAATAAAAAAAAAAAAAACGGGCCTGCTCATATGCTGGCACTGATTAGAATACCTGCTTCTAAGTGTTCTCTATCACAGATGTTCTGGTATCAGGTGACCTGACAAGTCCTTTGACAGGAGTGATATCAAAATGCACAAAGTATAGTGTACATTAGTATAGTGTACATTATATGTTGCTTTATTTTAGTTTTCCAACTAAGCAACTGTCAAAGTGCTTGATTTCAATGTACCATGAAATGAACTGTATACCAATCTGTATAAAGTCCTCACATTGATATAGCTTATTTATCCTAAACCTTACATAGAGATTTCGTTGAATTATTAAATTTAGTTATTATTGCCTTAGCTACTTTATCTTTCCTGAGTGTAATCTATCAGGATAGGTACAATATACATTGCTTATCCAGTTTAAAAAGGGAGATGACTGACTCATATATGTTGGCGTATCTGCAAGGGAAAGTTCACAGGGTCACAGTGTGGGCAAGCACTGTATAAAGTGAACTTGGGACAGGCAAAATTGTCTGAAGGAATGGTAACTAAGTGGGTCATTTGATGGCAACTTAGTGGGTTAATTGGAATAACAGTCAATTTAGATTATTTTGGGATGGCTATTAAGCTTTGGCAACATGCTTTAGGAAGGAGGTATATTCAGATACTAGGTCTGAAGTTCAGTTAATAGTCTATATGGTACATCTGTCAGAAGTGTACTCACAGTTTGTTTACTCATGGGCACTGTTGATATCACGTGAAATAGGCTGTCCAGAACAGAGATTAAAACAGGATGACAGGCTGGGATTAATTGGGAGGAAAATCATCCATCTGTAGGTGGCCAACATGTTTTATTTTAGACATAGCTGGAATTATCCAGTATGATAATAAATGTTCCTAAATGAGGCTTGGCAATAGATATAAATTAGCTTTATAGGGAGAACTGGGGAATCTCTTCCATCTTAGGTGGTCAGTCTTGTGCAATGTAAGCGAGTTTGAGCTTTTCGGTAGGAATGGTAGTAAACATTCCCTCATCTAGCCATTATAACAATGTTCTACACCGTACAAAACGATATTGCAAAACATGGCAGCCTATATTGCTGTGATTGCCGAGTTTAATCAAAGGTATTGCTGATGTAAAGTTAGCTAACAAAAACAGGTGTAAGGCAAAAAAGTATTACCACATAACTCAGTAGCAAAATGTGTATAATAACACTGAGACTGCAGTATTTAAGAAACGTCTCCATAATCTGAGGAGCAGAAATCTGGAGTTAGTACATATAACCAGCAAGAGTGTAAAGGTTACAACCCTCAACGGTGGGGGAGCATAGGGCAAATATGTTTAAAATTTTATAAGGACATATTAATTTCAATGTTTAACTGGGGAATTACCATTTGGTGACTGCACTTTTTAGTGTGGGCATTAGTATCTCACACTGTCACAGAGACATCTTTATTGGACAGGTTAGCACAGGGTGGGCAGACCAGATGATCTGGGATTTTTTCATCTCATACTTCTGTGATGGAACCATCGTAAATGGACAGGTTAGCACCATGTGGGCAGACAAGATGATGCAGGATTTTTAAATCTATAAAGACAGCTATTTTGTGTCTAGGCAGGAATATCATACTAAATTAGGTACAGCAATGTATATGACTATATACATGGACCACTTACTACAGCTTATTCAACCACAGCATTGTTACTGGAATACTGTTTAAACAAGACAACCATTAAACTGCAACTTCTAATGAACTCCTACTGATAATTGCTGGACAGTGTGAGGAGAATCATCCATGATTGTGTGCATAATGAAAGGAGTACCCTGCATCGAATACACAGGAAGCTAGACTGACTGATACAGACCCAGAGGAGCACACTGCATTGAATACACATGAAGCTAGACTGACTGATACATGCCCAGAGGAGCACACTGCATTGAATACATAGGAAACTAGACTGACTGATACAGGCCCAGAGAAGCACACTGCACTGAATACACGTGAAGCTAGACTGTGCTCAGAGAAGCACACTGCATCGAATACATGGGAAGCTAGACTGACTGATACATGCCCAGAGGAGCACACTGCATTGAATACACAGGAAGCTAGATTGACTAGTACAGGCTCAGAGGAGCACACTGCATCGAATACATGGGAAGCTAGACTGACTGATTCAGGCCCAGATGAGCACACTGCATCTAATACATAGGAAGCTAGGCTGACTGATACAAGCCCAGTGGAGCACACTGCATCGAATACATGGGAAGCTAGACTGACTGATACATGCCCAGAGGAGTACACTGCATTCTAAACTTAAACATATTTTTTTTAAATATAGTGCAAGTGTATTTGTTTCCTCTTCCCTCTGAGTGTGTCATGTTTGGCATTTGCAGCCAAACTACTGTGCTACTATATCCTTGTTATGCATGTATTTATTCTGAGTGTTTTTTTAGTTCATCCATTCCTAGTATGAAAGGAAGAAGGGGGTCACCTGATGTGACCGCACATGCAATGAGAGAAACTGAATGTTATCAAGCAAGGGCAAAGGAAATGAGCAGTAACAATATCCTTATGAACCCTTAGGGAAATCAGAAACATTTTCATTCTGTTTTCTCTCTAAAGGGTAAATTCCATACACTGACAGTACTACATGCCCTTATGTTTAAATTCTGTTGTATATCTCCTAAGAGAAAGACCAGCTGCTTCCAAAGAAATGTCAGTCTGTGCTGCTTTAGTCCTTGAACTTGCTAATCAGAGAGAAAAAAATGTTTTCCACTTAAACAGCACGGTCTGTTCTTCAGCAGTCCTCTCAAAACATGAATAAATGCTGTCTCGGGCATGACAAGTAGAGTGTATATATAAACACCTGATGTGATGAATTTGTTTGAAAAAGCCCATGCAAATGAAGTACAACTCACTGAACTCTAATAATTTAAATAAATTTGAGATTACATTTTTTCCACCTTTCACTAAATTATCACAAAACAACCACACAAGAAGATAAATGCCTTTAGATTAATTCTGCCTCTACCTGTTTTACTCATATTTACTAATATGTTTAAACAGGTAGATTGTGAACCAATTAATGTTCTATTTGTCAAAACTATCATAAGCTAGTACATTCAAAATGTGATAAGTAATGCAGCACACAATATTCCCAGGCACAAAGTATATTTAGAAAACATACGTCCTATACATTTAAATGAAAAACAAATGAACACACCTTCTATGGCAAATCCTTGCACATTTCTTCACACTGGTCCTTTAGTTCAGACAGCATATCCACACAAGACATAGGGACATTCTGAAGTACAAGCATATTCTAAGCAACAGTTAAATACTGAAAGCCTGTTTCCATATCTAGCTGAGGCATTTTTATTACTGTATAAGTTGCACATTATAAATAAACCATTAAGTTACATTTTTGCAAAATAAATCCACCAAAATTCTATAGGGTCTCCAAATACAACGACAGATTTATTTAAAAACAAGCAAAATACATGTGTGTGTGTATGTTTACATATAATGATAGATATATTATATGACAATTGAAATTCTATATTTTCTGAAATACTAAAAAAAAAAAAAAAAACAAAGTATTGGTGGAGTTAATATTTACCTGATTCTGTGTACATGCTTTAAGGCATTTTCAATATAAGGACTTGAAATAGACTCCTCTACAGAGTTGTCTTTGACATATGAGGCCCCCCCCCCCAATAAAAAGTATAAACCAAATCTAGTGACATGAATATAACAATGATAAATAGATGAATAGCTACAGGCTTTCAAGTTTGTGTTGGAAAAAAATCAAATATAACTAAGTGAAACTGGTGAATGACTAAGCCTGTCTTGTGCCAAAGAATGCAAAGGATATGATGACATGATAGAATGTATGTATCTATATATTTGAACTTGTTCCACACATATAACAATTTTTTTTCTTAAAGTGAGCAATTAATAATGGAATCTTTAAATTTATATGTGTTAGAAGATCGAGTGAAATCCAAGTACATTACGGAATGTAAACACTGCAGAGTGTATTTCAGAAACAGTTTATACAACTATTGTGCTAACTGTATTAATCTGAGTTTTCAAAGATTGTCCAAAGCGAAGTGGGCATTGATTTATTGTAATGTAGTTGTCATTATGTAAAAGCATTTGCAACATTGTTGAATACATCAAGAAGAAGAGACGTCCATAGAAGGAACTATCACTGAGACATCTAAGGATTGTACAGGAAGAAAAAAAGAACAAGAACTAGAATCACAACTCCACACTGTCGCAAACATCATTAGTCATAATATAATAATAAGGAATGATACTGTGGATGGGCTCTTTGGGACTAGCCACAACAAAAGTGGGAGTAGTATCTCTTTAACATCAGATAATGAGGCTGAGATTTATATAAATAAAATAGGTGGCAATCTGGAAAGAGGAGACTCACCCCCCCAGTAAGGAAACCTCCATAAAAAACTTCTCCAAGGCCAACTTCATGCTACTCAAGTCAGAAGTTACAAACTTCATGACACCCATGCAGACGAGAACTGAAAGTTCAACTGCTGAGTCCTACACTAATGCACTGTACGAGCACATCCACTCAGGCATGAATCGTGTCATCTCAAATAGAACCAAGATGCTCTCCTCCAAAAAAAGGAAGCCAATCTGGTGGTCCCCTGCCATAATCAAACTTTACAACAAAAGGAAAAAAACTGTTACAGAAAAGAGGAAAATCCCAGGATGCAAAATCTCCCTTACCAGCCTCACTAAGAAGCTGAGATCCCTCATAAAATCCTTCAAAGCTAGTTACGAAAATAAAATTGCCAACGATTCCAAAGACAACCACAAGGCATTCTATAACTATGTCAAGAATCCAAATGGCAATGCTCAGATCTGCTCTGAGCTACAACAGAATGGCATTAAATATACTGATCCCAAGGATATTGCCATTATCCTGGCAAATCGATTCAGTGTCAACTTCACCCCCCTCTCACCCCCTACATGACCCATCTCAATACTGGAAGACTGCCATATTCCAGTAATAATGGCCACACAGGTAAAAAACGCACTCTCCAAAGCTAAGAATACAACATCCATGGGACCAGATGACATCCCAGGCTGTGTACTACATGAACTACAAAATGAACTGGCACCTCACCTAAATGTCATGTTTAATCATACCCTCACCTCAGGCTTCGTGCCCACTGAGTGGCGCACAGCTACAGTTATCCCACTCCACAAGGGGGATCCACCTTGGATCCCGGGAACTATCGCTCCATCAGTCTGCCAAGCCTAATCTGCAAGGCCATGGAATGTATTATCATTGAACTTATAAACAAAGACATTGGCAACCTTAAAACACTGGACCCCACCCAGTTTGGGTTCGTGAAGGGTCGATCTTGTCTCCTGAACCTTATTGACTTCTTCGAACCAGTCTCCAGAGCCATGGACGAGGGTAAGGCAGTCCACACAGCCTATCTGGACCTCGCCAAGTCCATTGACACCATCCCCCACTCTGGAATCATAGATAAACTTACTAAGCTGGGCATTAATCCCTACATCACTCGATGGGTTGCCAACTGGCTTACTGACAGAACCCACACTGTAAAAGTAGCTGACTCCAAATCCAGCTCCAGACAAGTGACAAGTGGAGTACCTCAGGGTTCAGTCCTGGGACCTCTCTTGTTTGGCATCTACTTCTCTGAAGTACAGGCCAACACTAAGGGACTCTGGCTAACAAAGTTCACAGATGACTGCAAAGTGGGAGCCATTACTGAATCCCCAAATGACGTGGATACTCTACAAAAGGGCCTTACAGAAACAGATGCTTGCTGCAAGAGCCATGGGCTCAAGCTCAATGCCAAGAAATGCATAGTTTTTCCCTTTGGGAAAAAACATGTACCCATGAATTATCATATAGGTGGCAGTACACTAAACACTGAAGTGTGATAAGAGACTTAGGGACACATGTGAACAGTGGTCTCACCTTCAATAATCACATCGCCACAACAGTCAGGAAATCCTTCTATGTGGCACACCTCATCACTAAGGGCTTTTCATACAGAAAAAAGGAGGTCATTGTCCCACTGTACTCATCCCTCACTAGACCCATTATAGAATACAATGCCCCATTTGGTATGTACCTCTCAAGATATCTGCAACACTGGAAAGGCAGCAGAAATACCTCACTAAAAATATCACAGGCCTAAAGCAGATGCCCTATGCTGACTGCCTTAAACAACTCCAGCTATACGCTGTCGCATATCGTCTATTCCGAGGCGATCGTTGCTTAACATACAATGCCATGTCAAACCCAGAGCTGCTGGACATGCTACACTTAAAGAAATCCCAATCCGTCAGAGCCACATGCTCCAGGGATCTAAATCTTGTAATCACAATAAACAAAACATGCTGGAGGGATAGGTTCCTGACCCAGAGACTTCCCAGACTCTAGAATAGACTGGCCATACATGTCAAGCAGAGTTCCTCTTTGGCCCTCTTCAAAAGGAACCTTGATGATTGGATGGGAGAAAGGAAATTCACCCCAGGTATCACGTCAGTCACCCTGCTAGACAGGGGTCCAGGGAAGTAAATAGTTTGGGAAGAAATAGCCAGGGAATTGTTATGGCTTGGCTTGTATAGGCCCTAGGGCCGATAGCCAAGCACCAACCTATGAACCTATGAATATCTAAAGAATCCCATGCTTGCTTATATCCTAAATTCAGTATAATAAATGAGACTCACTCGGTTATTAAAGGTCTGGGGATAGTAGACCAGGATCAGAATTGTACGGAATCCGTCTTACAGACAAACTGGACTGTAGATTACCTTCTTTTATGTGACAATAATGTAACTAAAAGGATTTCAAATAAAGACTGTACTAAAAGAGGCAACATAGGTAAATCTCATTTAGTTATTACTGACAAGGGAGATATTGGGACAACAAATGTAAAGAAAGATAACACTGAAGTTTTATTCTTGGGTCTTTCTTTTTTAAAGTCTGTAGTAAAGGATTTTTCAAATTGGATAAAGCTTCTAATACTTTTTCTATTTTTCCTGGGTTAAGACTACTTGATACACTCAACATGATAGCAAAATTAAGCTTAGTCAAGCCAAAGTATGACTTGTATGTACTACATGTTGGATTTAATGATTTAAGGTTTATACCACTAAAATATATGAATGAATACTTGTTGGATATAATAGTAGCTTTAACAAGAGAAATGCAGTTTCTGCTAGTGAGATCATTCCTTCACCCTCTTTGAATGACTACATGTGTACAAACGTTCACATGTATAATAACGGGCTAAGGGAATTGTCTGTGGTATGCACTATTCATGTAATTAAATACTGAGAAGGAAGTTGTTGTGATCAGAGGCTGTTTTCAATGGATAACAGTCATCTGAAAGAGTATGGATCAAGCTGACAATAAAACTACTTTACAGCTGGAAAATTTTCTGGAAAAAAAAACAAAGTTTGAAGTACAAGGCAATTAGGGAAAAATCTAGGGAACCTGTTAACTGTTTCCTTTGTAATGCTAGAAAATTGGGAAATACATCTGAAGAATTATTGGCAATAATTGTTAAGTATCAGTATACAATCATTGCTGTTACTGAGTCCAGGAATTCTTCATGTAATTTGTTAGTGAGCTTTGTTGAGTATGAACATACATAAAAGTCTTAGGGGAGGCAGTATTGTAGTATGGGTACACAAATCTATAATATCTTATCTCATGAAGTCTGAGCAAGCATATGAAACTTTAATTATTCAAATTCTTAGTGGTACTTCTACAGTCTTTTATATAGTTCAAGTATGGGCAGTAGCTCCCATTGGCAATATCTAAAGAATCTGGACAACTGTCTTGATAAAAAATGGTGAAATATTACTTATTGGGGATTTTAACTCTTCCAGAATTGATTGGAATACACTAAGTAGCATCTCATATTTTGACAAGGAATGTATTAATATTTTGCATTTTCATGGGATGACAAGAGGAAACAGCACACCAAATCTTATTATCAATAAAGTACCCCAAAAGGTAGCTTCTTCCAAGTTATCTTTTCCACTGGATACATTTGACCACTCTTCTGCATCTTTTGCCTTAGGCATGGCAAACCATTCTATATTACAATCACTGAAATGTGAATAGGACAAAGATGCTTTACAAAATATACCTTTGCAGTTAATGAAGATTCATTGGTCACCCAGGTACAGAGCTTAAACAGTTGCTGCAGATATCAAATTATTCAAGAATATCTACAGGCTTGGCTTTATTCCTCAATGAGAATAGAAAATGACAAGTCATCATTTCCTTATTGTTGAATAAGTCCTTAATAAAACAATTTAAGAAAAAAAACAGAAGTTACAAAACATTTAGGAAATGTCCAACTGATGTTAATAGAAAGGTACTTAAGAAGACTAGTAGGATTTAAAAAAAATTAAATGAAGGACATCAAGATTTGTTATGAAAGTAAGTTGTAGTTGCAAGAACATGAAAGAATTTTATAAATATATAAATAACTCAGGCAAGAGAGACAGTTCAACATTTACACTATTAATTGATATCAACGTTACTACAGATATTAGCAGGATAGCAAATTAATTTAATCTTTTTTGCACTAACATTAGCTTGACTACCATGGGTGATTGGCAATTCAATTTAGTGATCAATTTTTGTCCAAATACATATGAGTCAGTCATACTAGCTGCCTTTTGAAAGTTAAAACATATGATATCCATGGGCTTGGACCTGATTCCAACAAATCTGTTACTTACTATGAAGTGCATACTTACACCTATTTTAACTTTATTAGTAAATAAACTATTAGAAAAGGGTAAGGTCCCTGAAACATGGAGACTATCATGTATATTTCCTATTTATAAGAAAGGGAAGAGAGACCAGTTGCAAAACTACAGACTAATTAGTTTAACTTCACTAATTGGAAAGTGTTTTGTGAGATGCCTATTGGAACTTATGACTAATTCTGAGAATAGTATAGATAAACTAGATATTTCTCTGCATGGTTTCATTAAAGGAAAACCAACACTGAGCCACTTAATTAATTTTTATTTTCCATATAACAGAAGCTCTTGTTCTGGGTTTGTCTCCTGGTGCAATTTCTTTTGGACTTATCCAAGGCTTTTGATACCCTACCACATGTGGTTATTATGAAGTGTTTAAGTGATTACAAAATAAATGGTTACATTACAAGGCGGACTGGAAATTGATTGCTGGGTAGAAAACAGAGGATTAAGATTCACAGTGTTCGCTCTTTCGAGCTAGATATAAAAGGCTGGCATACCTCAGAGATCTGTGTTAGGCCCTCCCTTATTCAATCTGGTGTTATCAACATTTCTTAAAAACAAAAAAATACTGCATATCAAAGTACACTGATGATTGTAAAATTGGATTTACACTACAGAAACCTTCTGATGTAGATGAGCTACATGAATATCCAAAATTAGTTAGCAAATGGGCAAAGACATAGGATTATCATTCAGTATCGAAAGTGAAAAGTTATATATTTTCCAAATAAAATTATTAAACAACCAGTTTACTTGATAGCTTCAAAAACTGGAGGAAGTCAAGGAATATAAAAACTTAGGAATGCTGCCTACTTCCAATATTTCTTATAAATCTCATTCTGAACTCATACTAGCCAGATCTACTAAACATATGGGTTATTTGTTTAGAAAACTATGAGCAAGCAAGAAGTGCATTAACACTAGTATTCAAAACTTATATCAGACCTCTCCTAGAATGTAATAATTCCTTCTGTGCTTATACAGCTGAGAAGGCTATAGGGAGGTCAGAAGAAATGTAAAAATTATGAAGTTGAATAACATAGGATATGAATCACAATGTGAGACATTAAAATTTTAGCATCTGTCACAGGTAAACTTAGCAAACAAAAGTTTTCTTATGATCCAGTTCTGCAAATCATGTTCACATAAGAGATTAATATCTGCCTTTAAATGCATAAGCAGAACAATATGCAGTTTGTAATGAAAATGTGCAATTCTGCGATGAGGTCTCAGTATATTTCTGTTAGAATTGCAAAAAATAAACAATCTAACAGCTTGTAAACTTTTAAGAAACATTTAGATAAATGGGCTGGTAGAAATGCCTACATACCATATTTGGAGGAATCAACATTTTTTGATGGCTGATCCCCATAAAATGCTATCTTTGAACTTACAAAATATAATAAAATGTGACATGGAGAAAAAATTGTGCGCGGTATAGCAATAATTTACAAACAAACCAGAAAAATTTAGAAAGGTAAAAAGCAAGGAAAATAAAAAAAAAAATAAAAAGCATTATTTAAGAATGATGGAACCCAAAAATCAAAGTAGTATACAAGTAACAAACAGAAAAAAAATGGATGTAATGTTGCCAAAGATGTGTTTAATTCAAATAATCCAACTATACACTTCAGTATTTAGATATATTGGAACAGGGAGGTGATGTTATACCTTTTATTGGACTGACATAGAGTTTTCAATTAGTCAGCTTTTGGACTCAGAAGAGTTCCTGATTAGGAATTATTAAGCTTAAAAATTCATATGTACCTTAAAAGGAAAGTGCCTAATTTCTTTTTTGTTTTTTTTTTTTTTTTTTACTAGTTAAAAAGGACACTTGAAAAACTGCCAGTGTGGAAAGAAAATCTGCAGCCTGGGAGCTTGGTAAGGCAACTTCAGCTCAGAGATGGTCTTGTTGTGTGTTATGTTAATATTTAAGTTCTAGTGTCTTTGTGTTTTCTGTTAGAGGACTAGCTTGATATTTGTTAATAATTTAGATATATTGTATACTTCAAATGGAATTACATTGGTTAGGTTGCTATTTTAGTGAGATGCATTGGGACTTGATTGTACTTGTTTTACTCATCCTATTATACCTTTGATATCATTCTTAAATACAAAACACACACACACACACACACACACACACACACACACACACACACACACACACACACAAAAGTATGTAAAGTTGCCAAAGATGCATTTAGTTCAAATAATCCAACCACACTAAGCCCTTTTATTCCCAGTTCAGGAACGTCATCAGAGTATCGCATGATTCCAACACAAAAAATTTATAAACCACTTCATGAGTCACCAAAAAGAATTATGAATAATAAATCAGTTAGATTACATCTAAAGTTTATCAATAAAAAAACATATTGCACCAAATGTATTAAAAAACTTTATAAAATAATTAGTTTATATGTTCAGTCTTTCATCCTCAAGATGCTTGTAATTGAAATATCACTTAAACCAGGATTACTGCTTTTATTTAATCATAACTGCCAAACCATTTCACAAACTTCTAACAAGTTATTGATATTACCCCATGATTTTGTCTGTGTTGAATGGAATCAATAATAAAAACACAAACTTCTTAAAACTAGAACTCATCATTGTTTGTCTAAACACTGCATTTGTATTTTGACATTTCCTAATCTCATATGTATGTTCTTATCCATAAGCTTTATATTAGTTTAACCTACATAAAACACTGGGCAGGATATACATGTTGCAATGTAAGCACTGTTTTTTGAATCACAATTCCCTATACAAGGACATGGAAAAGTTCTATCAAAACAATCAAATAAGACATAAGAGCCTTTATTAATGTTACAACATGCACATTTTCTCATGTAGTTGTGTTTAACAATACTATTAAAATCAATGGGACCATGTTCATATAAGGACTTTGTTTCTATCTTTACTAAGTACAATTCATGGCTCTGTCCACAATTTTTCTTTTAAAGTCACAAGGAAGACCAAGTCCCAGTTGTCATGTATTCATTTACATATTTCAAAATGTTACCACTGTAAGGTAATACAAATGATAATTTTAGATTACCTGCAACATTGGTACCGGAACTATGGGGAAGTGCAGATGCTTCAGCCAACATCTCTATGTTCCACAAAAGGGGATGAAACCTAGATTTTTTACCTTGGTAAAGTCTAACCTAATATTGGCTAGAAAGGTTTCTGGGTAGTCCCTCTCCTGAAACAAAGCCATTAGATAATACATCTCAGAATGAAACAGGCTGTCAACATTAATAAGCCTGGAGAGCAGAACCATCTGGCACTTAACAATTCTTCCCTTTAGAAATTGGGAATGGCAACTTCCATAATGGAGGTAAGAATTAGAAAAGGCCTTTTTTTCCTAAAAATATTAGCTGTGTATGTCTTGGCACGTTTATCTTTACCAGTTGTGTTGTCTAAACTGTTAATGTAATCAGGATTCACTCTTGTGTAAATTCCAAATAACTTGTTGATGTATATTTTTTCCCATTTCATCTTTTTTTCTTTTATCAGACATTTTCTATTCCTTACTAACTTAGCTGAATATGGAAACACCTTCTCTTTTTACCTTTTTTATAATGTTGCTGATTACACAGTACTGTTTTCACTTTACTTTTACTTTTCTCATATAATTCTCTTTCCTTGGTCATATAATACCATTCGTTTCTATTTTAATGACTTTTCTATATCTGTTACTTCATTGTAGTACATCTTCCTCACTTTATACTCTCTTTCTTTTTAAAAATTCTCTATCATTCAGTTCATGATGAATAGAAATATCTTACAGTGAAGTGATCATCCTATAACTGATTTCTTCTTCTGAAATACTTTCCATCTTTGGTGGTAAGAACTGCAGTCAAACAGGACTATTTCTGCAATGCAGAAAAGTGTATTTCTGAGACATGATAGGCACAATGAGGAATGACCTCATTATTGGCTAATTTGCTTCTTTCTGAATTTCCCGTACTACTTCCTGCCATAGTCAACATTGGCATCACATGTATCAGATTGCCATAGGCACTCTCCCTCATTCACATTCCCACATATACATAGACACATTCAAACACACGCACACATTATATATAGCTATATATATATATATATATATATATATATATATATATATATATATATATATATATATATTTATCTATATATATATATATATATATATATATATATATATATATATATTTATCTTTATATATATATATATAACTATATATATTTAGTTATATAGATACACACACACACACACACACACACATACACACACACACACACACACACACACACACACACACACACACACACACACACACACACACACACACTGACATACCCCCTACCCCTTACTTGTCCTTCAGTTGATACAATTCTCTCAATGTCTCTTTTTATTTTTTCCCTTGTGAATCACCAATGATTACAGTCAGACCATAATGCCTAGACTCCAGAGCAGCATACTTCCTATTGTTCAGAAATTCCATCTTGTTTTTAAACATGTAGCTGCATTAATTTTTGGAAGTGACCCCAAGTCATATTTAAAAGATTGTCCCCAGTACTGTCTAGTGTTCTTCCAAATTTTGTCCTGAAGCCCCCCCCCCCAATGTGGACACGTCCCCGTCCCTTTCAAGTGTCTGTCCATGATTTTACACTACACCCTTTCACATTTTGTTGCTCTTATCAATATTTTATTCCTTTATTTTCTGTTATTCTACTTCCTCACACTCTTTCCTCACTTATGTTTTCTTTAAAATTAAGCCAGAATTCCCCCACTTTTTACATACCCCACATTGCATCTTACAGTTGCATTATGCCCCTCCACCCACACTATTGTCATCTCCTTTCTGTGCTATATGGTTGCCCTCCATATTGTTATGGTACCCTTATCTCTACAACAGAAACAACCCTAGGTAGGTAAGAGACATTTTCATGTTCAGTTCTCAAAACAGCTTCCCATCTCCCATTTCATACATCTTGTTCATTCCTTGTCTTTTTCACACTTATTTTCTTTACATACTTTTTTCTTAAATATACATACATATCCTATTCACAAGTATCATTAGCTCTGAACCATAAGGACATCTTTTTAATATATTGCAGTTTGTTTTGAAAAAAGTATGTTTATTCCAAGGATAGCTTTTTTTATCATCACAAAGGAATAAAATCTTTCCAATAAAAAAAAAGATTAAAACTGTTAAAATCACAGAACATCTCTTATCCTAAATGTGTGAATGATCTTGCATCTGGTATCATAAATTCCCATATGATAACTATTCCATCCATTATAAAATATCAGCAGAAATTATTTATCTATCTATCTATCTATCTATCTATCTATCTATCTATCTATCTATCTATCTATCTGTTTTTGTGTAAAGGGAAAGTATGATTGGGATAAAACCATTTTTCATTTGAGGCCCAGGGAGAAAAGCTCTATGTTTAACACCAGTTTTTTATGTAATATGGTAACATGATATCATAAGGAACACAAAATATAGCTAAGTGTACATTCATGAGAGAAATAAAATTTACATTAGCTTACATAAACGTCTTTTGTCCTGGTCTGCTTTAACAAATACACACACCAAATGACATTTGATGACCTTTATTAAACTTCCATAAAGATAAAGTCATTGAGCAATATTTTAATTTAGTGATCACAGCATGAGCATTCATATAACCATTTACTAGAGAAGTATAACCCCAATTGCCCTAGCTAAATAAGTAGCATCCTCACCTTCACTCACTTACTTTTACTTATTAAGTACTGTCCTCTTCCCTGCTCACTTACTTTTACTTATCAAGCAGCATCCCATCCCTCATTTGCATTCCCAATCTCAATGAATTAACCATTCAACACCAGAGGGGGAACAGAAGAAGGACAAACTTTAACACCAAACTTATAAAATAACCACACAGTCCTCAATATTCATAAAACAGTGAGGGAGGGCAGGTAGCAAGTTCACAAAAAATATGATTCTTACCCAGTTATACTCACACAAAACCAGTTAAGACCCTCCTTGCACTTACCTCATTTCCTCTCAACCCTCCTACTTTCCCATTTTAAGCCTTTCAGCCCCATCACACTAACTTTCTTCCACTACCATCTGAAAAATCCATTACTATTCCTACCTGACCCTCTCCTGAAGATGTCCCTGGACAAATTGGTTTGTTCCCAAATGTCATATGTCCTGATCCCCTTCAATAAACACACCACACCAAATGATATTTGATGACCTTTATAAACTTCCATCAAGATATCTTCATTGAACAGTATTTAAATGTATTGATCACAGCATGAACTTCCATATAAACATTTACTAGGGCAGCATAACCCCACAGACCCTAGCCAAATAAGTAGTGGCCTAACCTTTGCTTGGTTACTTCTACGTACCAAACAGTGTCCCATCACTCACTTTCATTCCCCAACTCATTGAATTAAACATCCAACACCAGAGGGGTAATAGAAGAGGGGCAAATCTGTCCCTCTTTTCCACCAACCATCCTGGCACAGGCTGTTTCCCTTCATTCACTCCAAAACCGTCATCAAATACTCCAAAACAAACCTAAGAGTACATTATAGAGGTCCAAAACAAAATTATTCAGGTGTCCTCCATCGTCTGTGAACCAAACTGGATCCTAGTCATCGACATACCAATACTCTATCATATAAATACCCAAAGCAGCCAGTTGCCTTACTAGCCTAAAGTTAACAAGCCAATGAGCCATCTCCAAAGCCAAAATAACTGTCATACTACCTTTGACCACACAATATACATACCTGGATATAGCCTCGGTAAAATAAACATATGCTCACTTATCCTAACTACAAACTGCAGCTTTGGAATTATTCCCAGATCATTACCTGCCAAGTGTACCAGCAGGACTCTAAGGAACTTAATGCCACCCAAAAAAATGCAAACCCAAATGTGTGCCATCCGGCCTAACTGCAGCCCCATTTTACCACCTAATGGATATAAGAATGACTAAAATGAGATTTTCTTTCCTAGAAAATTAATTTAATACTAAACCAGTCACTATACCCAATTATCTTATATGAGGCAAGAAAGCATTTGATGACCAACAACCCACCCTCCTAATTACTTCAATTAATCTGCCTTCTGTCACTAAAACTGATATCCTTCAAAATTGCAAAGAATGAGTGGAAACTTCACTCCTGGAAAACCAGCACACCGAAAAACTCTCCACATCGTAAATACAAACTGATTACACATCATAACCTTATCCCCTACCAATCAAAATGAAGCCCTGATGACTCCCAGCATGAGGTCACAGCAAAGTCTTAGTCCAACCCACCATACACAACCAATCATTCCTGTCCTTTCCCAATACTATCTGCCGGCCCTTCTCCAGCTGATCTGTTGTAGAGCTATGCAACCAAATATACATGGAAGCAAGAAACACTGAAACCTTCCACCAAATTTGTAACCAAAACAACTCTGACACCCTAAGAGCTCCACAATACAGCCACATACACATAAAGTATAATCAAATAAATCTGCATTTACCAACAGTAATCCCTACAACAAAACCTTCAAAGCCTATCTTGTCAATGGCCATCATCTGTCAGTCTTCACCCTGTCAACCCTACCCCAACCCTTCAACATACAAACCACAGTCCAAGATTAGTAAAGTCACATAACCCTTCCACCTGTGCAACTATAACAATCACAGCTCAGTCCACCTTGACAGACTGAACAGCCTTACCTTGTTCCCAAGACTGAACCAAATATCTCAACAACATTCCTTCCTACCAAACTCTTTCCTCCTCAGGCAGCTGCAACACAAATTTAACAAAATTTTGCAATGCCCGACCATAATCCTTCCTTTTAAAAGCTGTCCCGGATTCCTGCACCAAGCATCTGATCATTCCAAACCAACCTGACACACCTTGTCTGGCAACACCATTGGCTTGTACCACTGCTATATTGTCCGAATAAAAATTAACCCTTTCCCCCCACAACTACTGCAACTTCTGCTAAACCTTCGACACCAGCCAAACTGAAATAAATTCCAAACTGTTAAGATCCCTCCTCCAATCATCCTTCCATCCTGCTGGCCACTGAGCCACAAACCCATTCCCCCCAAAATAGGCATTCATCCCAGTACTTCCTGCTGCATCTGTAAACAATTACAAATCCTCTTGAACAACACAATCTACCTGCCAAAAGCCATACAATTAAACTGCCCCAAAAGACAATCACAATGCTAAATCAGCACTCACCAACGTATAAACCCTCACCCAATGATGTTTGCTTTTCCCCTGTTCAGCAAGAAAGGCCATTACCTCAGAAAAGGAATGACTCAGGTGATTTGCCCAACATGCAAACTTCAGGACCCTGAAGAGTTGGATGACCTCCTTAATCCGCACCTTTCCCTTTGATTTCCCCACTGAATCTTTTCTTCCAAATGTGTTACCTTCACATCTGGTAAACAAAACAACCCATGGCCTGCAATCACTAGTAATCCTAGAAATAAATGCCTTGCTTGAGCCTTATAACTTCTGCCTAGTCAATGTAACACCCAGTTCCTCACATATCCCCCAAAACACCCATCTACCTTCCAATGTTCTGTCAAACTCTTCATCTATTCTTAGAGTGCCATCCAGAAAATGCACTGCTTCCTGGCAGCCCACCCACTGCTGCCAAATCCAATGGAGTGCAGTGCTAAATCTCTCAAAGTAGCATAGGCCACTGATTATCCCACTGGCATAGCCTTGTCAAAGTAAAACTTAATCCGACTACCCTGCCCAACAATGGCCACTCTTTCTCTCAAACTTGTAATAAAGGAAAACAGATTCAATATCTGCTTTTGCCAACCATGGGTTTGTAAACTTCCAGATGACCTGAACTGCATCTTCCAAAGATACATAACTGATATTTGCATCATCTCCCAAAATAAAATCATATACAGAATTCCCTTCAGGATAAGACCAATGGTGATGCAAATAAAATTCCCTTCTGAATTCTTAGGAAACAGCCCCAACAGAAAAATGGGTCTATATTATAACATTGAAGTCTTAAAACTTCAAATGTTATAATATCGAACTATATGCACCGAATGCTGAAAATAGCGAAGCTGCAGAATATCAAATACTTTCCTAGAGAAAGTATTTGGTGGGCCATTTCTGCAGCTTCACTATTTCCTCGACTGTGGAGAGAAGGTTACGGACCGGGTTAAGGTAAGTGTGCGAACAGATCGGGTTAAGGTGAGTGTGTGATAGTTAGGGACCTTAGGGTTAGGGAATGGGTAAGGTGAGTGTGCGACAGGGACCTTAGGGTTAGGGAGCAGGTAAGGCGAGTGTGTGATAGGGACCTTAGGGTTAGGGAGTGGGTAAGGTGAGTGTGCGATAGGGACTTTAGGGTTAGGGAGCTGGTAAGGTGAGTGTGCGATAGGGACTTTAGGATTAGGGAGCGGGTAAGGTGAGTGTGCAGTAGTAACGGACCTTAGGGTTAGGGTTGGGTTAAGGTAAATGGATAGCTAGTAGTGTATGTATGGTTTAGTGTAGGGTTTTGTGAAGTGTATGTGTCTGGATTATTTATTTTGGTGTGCTTGTGTTGTGTGTATGTTTGTAGGAACCGCAAATTTTTTCCCTGGGAAAAAATTCGCTATTCTGAGTGTTTGATGTTATAGTCTTTCGATCAAAATGGTTCAATATTATAACATTCGAAGTTTTAAGACTTTGATGTTATAATATAGACCCCAGAAAAACCTCAAAGCTGTTAAAGGGAGGAATATCAAACAGACCCAGTAACCTACCTCCCCACTATTTCTTCTCCACCTACCCTTTCAACATCTCTTTCTTCCCCTGCAAGGAATGGAGATTCCTACAAATTTACCCCTCCCTTCCCACCCCTGATTTAATAGAGTACCCATCTATTAATTTGATTGCAACTACTGAATCAGGAAAGTGCATGAGCAACTGACGTAATACATGTATGTTAATGGGAAAATTTGTCCCCGGACTTCCCTTTGACCCATGAAAGGACATCCCCTTCTCCACCCCTGAAAATTCCCCCTACCCCAACTACCCTGAAATTCAGGAACAATAAAGGTAACCCACCAAATTCAAGCTGCTGTGAACTCAAATTAACCAATATGCCTTCCCATCTTCCACCTGCACAGCTGAATACATACCCGCACACTTCAAACAGGTGTGTGACCACTCTACTGTCACCTATGCCTCCAGAAAATTAATGAGCATATGCCTCAATGCCTACACCTTAATGGGTGACTTACAAACCTGCTCCTCCTCTTTGACCCTGAAATGCCAGTTCCCCATTCATCCTTGAAAATGAACCCATTAGCTTGCACAATTAGAACAACTGTGTGAAAAATGTCACAGCACCCTGTGTTGAATGCCCAACATGCCTAACCCTTTACCCTTACTGTACCCTGTCTGGAATCTCCCCCAACATTATCCATCATTGTGGCTAACCACATGTCTGGATGCCTAAACTCCCATTCCCGTGACTGATCAACCACCTTCCTTTTACAGAATGACTGGTCATACCAGAGCCATGCATTCCCCACTCACAACCTTTGAGCCTCCTGAATTGTGAGAAAATTCACTAACAACTGTAGGGCCATTGAATTGTCTTTTCCAACCGACCACCATGTAGTACCCAAAACCTACTACCTAATTCTCCCATGTCATGGCACACATCCTCCATACTCTCTGCCTACCCAAGGCTTCTAAAGCTGCAAACAGGTCATTGTTATTGGCCATGTCAAACTCTAGCAAATCCTGTACCCCTTCTGCATCAATTAATTCAAAATATCAATACATTCCCCTTTCCAAATCTTCTCCATTAAAGATGGAATGTGAGGTGTCAAAAAGACACTTCCCTCTGCATTAAGGAATGCCTGTCTTGCTAACCAATCCCATGGACACATCTCAAAATTAGAACTGACCCCAGGCTGCAGCTCTGCACTCTCTGAACTAAACCCCAAACTGATGAATGCTGACACTATGATGACATCACCCCCTACCTCCCCCAGGCCATACACGATACCTCCGATAAACTGCCAAGTGCAACTGCCATTTCCTCTTGATCCTCCCACTGCTGCTCTACCGTTACCCCTCAAAGGTTCATCTTCCCCTATATGTACTCTCAGCAAGTTATCATTACCTATACTGCCATCTTGACTCATTCCTCCAGCCACCCTATCCTCCACGGCTGTAGTCGTTGACATCCGGGTACGAACTGCCCCTCATGATATTGCTATATGGTGTCTCATCTCTCTTCTTTCCCTGGGATGCCCTGGGATCTGCTGCCACTGGTATCTCTGCCTCTGCTTTTAAAACAATGCTTCAGCTTGTGCTGTGATAGCTGCCCATTTCTGCTGCAAAGCACATGTTTCAGCCATCTGTGAAAAAACAAGAGAAAACCATAACTAAACACAGGAAGCGGAGAAAAAAGTATTCAGCCCACAGCAATCATTTCAGCCCAGCATTAACCAGAGCAAAGTGCTGCAGGAACCTGAAATTCATTGCCCCCAAATACTACGATGGGCTACATATCTTTCAATCTCTTAGTTCAAAATTGGAACAAGCCTAAATAATGGCGGAACAAAGGCCCAAAATAGGGACAGATTTAAATGCTGCTCTTATAACATAGAAAGTCACTAGCTAAAAGAGTTTGGTGGCACACTTCTCCTGGCATCTCCTGAAAGATATCAAGTCTGAAACCCAAATGAATGCCGTAATTCATTAACTTCAAGTCATAGTGAGCTACCAGCAACCACAAACTCTTTGAGCGACAGACCAAAATATCCAGAAAACCTGCTAAAATCAAACCCTGCACTTTGTACTGATAAAGGGAATACCTAAAGCAACCCACCCATTATCCCCCAAACCCACCCGTACATTCTGTGAAAATCTGTACAATTGAGAGCTATACAACTGGCACCATAACTCTGGACCATTAATCAGGCTATGTGCATGCAATTGACAGCCATTACTCGCGGCCATGCTCACCCCCATGAATCTATATGATCCAAGGCTTCCCCTTCCAGCAATTTAAAAAGCAAAATCCATTGCTGTCTATGAAATAACCACCCGACCCTCACACCATCCCTCCCAAGTGAAACCCCATACATTCTCCAACCTAACCAACATACCTGTCAACCTCTCAGCACAAAATCTGGACAAAGGCAACAGTAATGGCGGGACAAAACTCCAAAAGTAGGGCAACTTTCAAATATTGCTCTTATATCTATGAAAGCCAATAGGATAAAAGCCCTTGTGTCACCATGCATTCTTGAAGGATATGGAGTCTGAAACTTGGCTGTCTTGCAGTCACCAGTAAACTCAACCCTCAATGATTTGCTATAAAATCAAGAAAAAAAAACACAAATTTTATGAGGAACAGAAAAGTTATGAGTCAAAACTCTGGACACGCTGTGAAATCTGGATAGTCGACAGGCATGCACTAAATCAGTAATTGTGCTCTGCACATGTGCAATCAACGGCGATTACTCCTATTTTGGGCTTTCCCATGAATCCACCTCCTACAACCTAAGCCCCTTGTGCCTAAAAAGTTCAAAGTTACACTGTCCCATCAATGATTCCTACAATCCACAATACTACCAATCCACAGCTGCCAATGACATCCTCCCTGCTGCATGACTGGAATGGACCTCATGCTGAACTCCCAGCCCACACTCAACCACCACACCATTCACTATTGTACCTGCCAATCCAACCATACAAACACCCTCAACATCCAAACATTACTCAATCACCATGACCCTCAATCTAATAACCACAGTTCAAGTGATCATTTGAAATGCAGCATTATAGTTCTTATTTTATGAAATATACAACTATAATATAAGACATTTTGTAGTACCAGATATTATTATAGAGCACAACAGCACATCTTTCCAACTAACTTTTTCACAAAACATACACCAGTGCTTTATGTCTGTATTAAATGTTTTTGATATTCCCCCATACAAATAATAATCAATATCACCAGTCAGTTCAGTACAGGAATAATAAATAATTTGTTCTAGTATATACTTTTATTTAAAATTCCTTTATCATGTCACACAAACACACACACTCAAAATGATCCAGTGTCTTAATCTACTAGAACAGTGTAACCTTTTCTTCATGAAGAAAAAAAAAAAATACACACACACACACATATGTATATATAGGTTTACTATTAAAAGTACAAAACTGAAAATAATTTTCTATTTAAATGTCGACAATTAATGTCGAAACTGCAGATTTATGACTGTTCAGGTAGTCTTAATCTGCAGTAATTGCCGTAAAATGTCGAATTCGACATTTTACAGCAATTAACGAAAATGCCACTATTGCCATAAATCCCTAACTCCTATACCTAACATCTCATTTATGCAGGGGGGCAAGCCACACACACCCTAACTATATATTCCAACTCCGAGATTGCACTACAGTGAGGAAAGAGATGTATTTCCCTAACGGCACTGTACCGCGATCTCTGTACATCCCTTTGAAAGTTCATATTTGCAAATGCACAGGCCATTCGTAAATATAATGTTCAAACATTTGGAATGTACTCATATAAACTATTCGAACATCTGTAGTTCGAATAATTCATAGGCGTACATTCCGAAGTCAAAATATTAATAGTAAACTATATATATATATATATATATATATATATATATATATATATATATATATACACACACACACACACACACACACACACACACACACACACACACACACACACCCATATATATATATATATATATATATATATATATATATATATATATATATATATATACACATATGGCTTCCTATCACATTGTCGAAAGTTGAAATCCCCGAAGACGATATGGCCGAGACCATTTCGCTGAAGATTTCAATTGCCGATAACTGTGTATTGGGATCACTGTACAGTGTGGAACCCAGGATTTGACATTTTCCTCACAGTAGTGTGATCAAGGAGTTGGTATATTTAAGTTGTAGGGGGTGTGGGGGGTGCAGGGGGGCTTGACCCTTGCAAAAACACATAGGTAAGTTTGTATTTTTAATCCTTTTTTTGGCAATTCAAATCTTCGGCGGTATAGTCTCAGCCAAATCGTTTTCGGAGATTTGAACTGCCGGCGAAGTGGTAGTGATCCATATGTATATATATATATATATATATATATATATATATATATATATATATATATATATATATATATATATATATATATATATATATATATACACATATATATAAATATATATATATATATATATATATATATATATATATATATATATATATATATATATATATATATATATATATATATATATATATATATATATATATATATATATATATATATATATATATATATATATATACACGCACACACACACACACACACACACACAAACACACACACAAACACACACACACACACACACACACACACACACACACACACACACACACACACACACATACTAAGAGAGATTCATTGTACTCACCCAGCACTGTTGTGCCCCACTAATACCCAAGGCCTTCCTGTGCTCTAACTACAGGTCATCCAGATGTAGCACTTATCTTAGCAAGTTCACACCAAAATCTGATCCCTTACCCTTTTACACTCACAAGAAACCAGTTAACCCCCTTTTTGCACTTGCTTCATTTCCTTCCAACCCTCTTACTTTCCCAATGTAACCCTTCCATCCCCACCACACTAACTTTCTTCCACTATCATCTTAACTCCCATTACTGTTTCTACCTGACTATCTCCATTAGATTTCCCTGGACAAATTGATTTGCTCCCAATCCTCATTCAAAAACAGAGTATGTACTTACCTTGCATAGGTATATACAGAATTAAACAGTCATCAGAAATAGACACAGGCTTGTATACAGCAAAGAGAGATATAACATTGAAAGAGATACTATAATATTACATGCAACTTCTAGCAATTAAAATGATGAAAAGAAGAGGCGGCTTAGCTATGGAAAGGGTAAGGAGGTTGATAATGAAATAAAAAATTATATGTTTGTGGTAAAAGCAACTATGACAATATCGTTGCATTTAAGATTGAAAGATGAAGTAATTAGGAAAGTGAAAATGGATAGGGTTTCTTGAATTATTATAATGAGTATTAGATTTGGAAAGAGTAGGAGAGAGGGTGAAGAATCTGTGACAGAGGGAGGTGAGTGACATAGTGGTTGATCTAATTAGAGAGAAAAAGAGACTGAGTTTTGTCAGCTTAGAACCTGATATAATTTATGCATCTTTTACTTCTCTTACCAGAACCCGATATAATTTATGCATCTTTTACTTCTCTTACCATTGGCCTTTTCTTTTCCTTGCTATCATCTTTATTATTTTTTAATATATTTTTACTGCTGCTGCAGTTGCATAAGATTTATGCTCTGCTTTCTTTCCAAACTTCATAAACAGCAACATTGTTCTCAACAATACTATGCTGCATAGGAGCATTAGACCAAACTATATGATTTTGTAGAATTTGTGACCCCTGCAGCTTATTGGCTTCTCTGGTGCCTCGTCCCAAGATAATGATTTCTTATTTGAATCATTTTGATGCATTAAAGGCAGTAGCTGCTAATTCTCTACACCTCTAGAGTGCAAAACAGTTATTTGTACTTCAGTAGAGGCAAAGTGCTTTAACAGAACTTCACGTTGTGTGCGTTGCATATACTCAGTGTCTTGTTCTGTCGAATGTGATTACACTTCTGATCCTTCAGCAATGAGCAATGCCTTAACTTTTTCCTGTACTACATCATTATTCTCCGCAGTTATTCCATAATCAGCCTTGTCAACCTACTCATGTCCATGTTCTACCATTTCTCATCAACTCTCAGCCATCACTGTGCTAGGAAGAGGAGTTACCTGCAAGAAAAAGAGTAGAGGATGTTTTCTAGTGCCCTGGGAAAACTTCCTATAGCCAGTGTAACTACCACTTTGGGTCTTCCCCTGAAAAGAGGGTGTTAGCCTAGTGGGATTAATCTGATCAACAAAGTATAAATAAAATAAATCTTAAAAAGTTCTAATGTTTGCAGAGTCTTCTCTGAAACCATTTATGCATTATTTAATGACAATATCAACAATCATAACTGGATCGTGTCTGTGGATAACTGTAAATGATGACATGGCATAGTTTTCTTAAGTCGACTCTCTTCTACTTAACAAAATAAAGCTGTTGGTCTCCATGTACAGTGGAAAGTATAAAAACAAATCTATGAAGTCAACTTTGCATATCAATAAACTATACAACAAAAGAAAGAAACTGCTAGCCATTTATAAGAAATCTCATCTGACATATTATAATGAAGGACTTAGTTCTAGTTAACAAAACTCTTAATGGCACAAGAAAGACATATAATGGCAGTTATGAACTTACTCAACTCTGCTACATAAGATAGTCCTAGAGATAGTCCCAAAGCCTTTTTAGCTACTAGATGGAACTCTTAGAACTACTCGGAGTTAGTATTTATAACCTGCTTTGAATCTGAAGCTACTGCCAACATCTGAGCAGACAAATTCTGATTTAACTTTATCTCCACAAGCCCCTTTTCTCCACAATTCCTTCATACTCCTATAATGACCCCTTCAAAAAGTATGAGGGAGAGGGCAAAAATATGAGGCAAAATCAGAGATAATTTAGAAGTGTGCTGTAGAATGAGGAAATGAAAAGGGATATGGCTTCTCACAGCATGAAAAGCCCGGCAGCATTCATCTTGAGCCTGTATGACAAGAGTCTAATAGGGATTATAATTTATTAACCATTCCAAAACCAAGAACTCCAGATGCAAGGGTCCCAGCAGGATTCCTGAATGCCTTTTGATAAAAGCAAACTATGGCATACCGCACAGTCTTCACTAACTTGCCATAGTAAGCATCTCCATTTGTTTCCAAGAGGCTTGGAGATAAACTGTTATGGTACCACTGCTTACAGAAGGCCCTATTACTGCCCTTGGTAACTATACACTTAATGCTCCTCACTGGTATGATTTACAAAGTCGTAGAACACATTCTCATATTATCATCAAAATCCATGACATAGGCAAACTCACAAAACTGAATCAATTTTTTTTTTGCATGGTTTAATGTGGCTTTTCATCCTGTGTGACTTCTTTATAAAAGGGTAATTGAATCCTTGGATAAGGGTCAGACTATCCACACTGCATATCTGTACATAGCCAAGACCTTTGACTCTGTTTATCATGCAGTTATTATTAGTGAACTCCTCAAATGAAATAACCATTTTGTTATTCACTGGATTACTAAGTTACTCATTGGGAAGAGCTGTATACTAAGTGTTGATGGAAACTTTTCCACTCAAAAAATGTGGATAGAGGGATTTCACAGGCCTGTATCCTGGACACTGTCCTCCTTGGTACCTGCTTTTTTGGATGCAAAACATTGGAGGTCAAAGGTCTATGAGCAATCAAGTTTACTGATGATTGTAAACCTGGTACAGTTCTAAACTTACAATTTGGTATATACATTCATCAAAATGGGTTTGATCATACCAGTGTTTGATGTAATAATCGCAGGTTTGCCCTTATAGGTTCATAGGTTCATAGGTGTGAACTAGGCTAATTTCCCTGGGGCCTTTACAAGCCTAGTCCATAGGATTACCCTGGCATCATGCCACCCAACCTTAGTTCCCAGTGCCTCTGCCGAGTAAAGCCACTGGAGTTATCCCTGGAGTGAATTTTCTATTTCCCATCCACTCATCAAGATTTCTCTTGAAGAGGGCCAGTGAGGTGTTCTGCTTGACATGTATGGGAAGTCTATTCCATAGCATGAGCAGTCTCTGGGTTATGAACCTCCTCCTCCAACATGTTCTGTTGATTGTGGTAATGAGGTTGAGGTCTCTGGAGTGTGTGGTGCAGGGGGATTGGGATTTATTTAGATGCAGCATTTCTAACAGAGCTGGGTCAGACATGGCTTTGTAAGTCAAGCAGAGATCGCCTCTAAGTATGCGATATGAGACAGACAATAGTTGGAGTTTTTTTAGTCGGTCCATATAGGACAAATGTTTAAGGCCTAGGATCCACTTTGTGAGGTACTTTTGCAGCCTCTCCAGTTGTTGCAGGTGTTTAGTGAGGTTCCTGCCAAATGGGGCATTGTATTCAATGATTGGCCTAATGAGGGAAGAGTAGAGGGAGACAATGACCTCTTTCTTCCTGGATGCAAAACCCTTAGTAATGAGATGTGCCACATAGAAGGACTTTCTGACCACAGTGGCAATGTGGTGGTCAAAAGAGAGGTTGCTGTCAACTTGTGTTCCCAGATCTCTTATAACACCTTCTGTGTTCAGTGGACTACCATTGATTTGGTAATTCATGGGAACTGGGTTTTTTCCCAAAGGGAATGATGACACATTTTTTGGTATTGAGCTTAACGCCATGGTTCTGACACCAGTCGTTGGTTTCAGTGAGGCTTTTCTGTAGGATATCAGCATCACTCGGGGAGTTAATAATAGCTCCCAACTTGCAATTGCCTGTGAACTTTGTCAGCCAGAGTCCCTTCATGCTGGCCTGGAATTCAGAGAAGTAGATACCAAACAGGAGAGGACCCAGGACCAAACCGTGTGGGACTCCACTCGTAACTGGCAGTCTGACTTGGAGTCAGCTACTTTCACACTGTGGGTTATACCTGTGAGCCAGTTTGCAACTCACCTAGTGATAAAGAGGTTGATGCCTAGCTTAGCGTGTTTTTCTATGATTCCTGAGTGGGAAATGGTGTCAAAGTCCCAAAAGTGTAGTACTGCAATTTCTGGGAGGTTAAATACCACTAGTACAACATCAAGGATATTCTCTTCATAGTTGAATTAAGCATTATAGACTTTGCTCCATATGTTGACAATGAGATTCCTTCACCACCGTGTCTTGGTTGTAGTTTGACAAAAATTTTACCTACCATATTTAATTTCTATGGTTATCTTTTCTTGGCCCAAGAAAAGTCATAATTCCACTTTATACACCCTTCATCAGACCCATAATTGAATATAATAAATATAATGTCCTAGTTGACATGTTCCTAAATGCCTAATCCAACTCAAAGAAGCTAAGAAATTCCTAAGAAGTATGATTTTCTGAACATACTGTACTACATTTACTGATAAAAAATATTCTCATTACACTTATGTCTCATACAGGTTCCTACAAGGTGATCTCAGACTTGCTTATCAGTCTGTGAGAGGCCTTATCCATTTTCATCTCATCTAACTCCATAGCAAGCCTCTGAACCATCCCTGCAGAACATACCTAATTTGGCCTCATATTTTTCCCTGCCCTCAAAAATTTTTTTTGTTTGTTTTCATCACTGAGGATTTAAATTTTGGTAAACAACTGAGGATTACAGAAGTTAATAACACCAGAAATTAGAGTTTCACACATTATTATTCAGAAAATGCATGTTGATACAAAACCTGTTTTACTAACTTTTTATATGAATTATTGCCATATTTAAAAATGGTCTTCGATTTGGGGGCCTTTGTCCTCTTATAAGTTTTAGCTTTGTCCAGAATTCTTGAGCAGAGAAGCTGAAAGAGATGTTTCACAGAACCAGCAGTTGCATAATTACCTAAATCCTAAATGTTCATTTTCAGGTTAAAAACACTTGTTGCAGTGATATATATTTAACCAAGCACAGTTTCTATTTTTGGAACATAACTCCCTCTTCATATCAAATAGAATAAAACTCTGACTACTTTTAAATCTAACCCTGTTAATTGGATTGGCAGCTGTAAACTTATCAGCTGAGTATGTGGTTATAGCCTTCTTACATTGCAGACAAATACCTCAGAATTGTACTGGATTAGTTGGATAAGCTTCTTGATTGCCATTTTGCTACTAATTTAATAGCCATTTATGAATCTATGAATATGTGAGCATTATGGGCATAGTAGTTTCACCCTGCATAGAATATTTGTGCTGGAATCATTCTCTTGATTGTACTGGCAAATTTTTAAATCTTCTTCATTTGTTAACCATGCTCCTCATCACAGACCATTTTTAGCCATGACCTAGGCCACAGGGGCATGGGGGAATGTAATATGTATGGATACTTTAAAGCAGCCAATCAGCCAGCATGTTTCTGGGAGGAAACCAAAGAGCCTGGAGGCTTGTTTCTTGTTCAAGTGCAGACTAGTTCTGGAATCATTATGTTATGTTACACTCCTGTTCAGCTTACAATCAAATTTTACTAGCATCTTCCTTTTCATATTCTCGGTCATTTTGTAGGACAGGGGTTTTTGACTGCAGAGGTTAGTTTTCCTTATACCATATAATTTTACATGCTCATAAAATTCCCAATGCAAAATTAAAATGAACTAATTTAAAGCATACTGTTTTTGCAGTCACAGATTCAAAGACACCCTGTGCAGCTTTAGAGAAACATATTCTGAGATGTTTTTGTAGCTTCAGTTTCAGGGTATTATCAGTTTTAATTTACATAACCTAGTTCTGGTGATGTATTATTACATTAGACAACTGACTAAAATTAGTAGCAAAAAGGCACAGCATGACCAGCCATATAAAACAGGGTTTATTACATCAAGCTTTTGAGTTGAAACTCTTTTTCTAGAATTAATCAATACATTAAAACCACAGAATAAATATATAACACCAGCCAATCACATAACATTACTCATAAACACATTATATAATTATACAATGTATATAATTAATATAATTAATATAATTGACCAAACCTAGTTTGTTAAAAAAACTTCATTAAAGACAATAGTCAACTTAATAATGCATTACAATATTTCATTACAACCTAAAAAACTTCATAAGACAAATATAATATTCTAACTGACATATGCTTGTCTCAATTTCAAAATGTGTTTAATACTGTTAGTTTTATTAAGCCCTGGATATACATCAGATCTAAAAAGGTTTATCCATTTGTATTCTGCTCTCTCTGTGGCATTCACAATGTCCCCCCTCTTATTCTTACAAATTCTCTGCAGGATACTAAGTTTAAATGCATGCTCATTCCCACAATATAAAATATGCTTACTAAGTGCATTTGTCTCAACCCCCCTTCTTATGTCAGATAAATGAAAGGCAATTCTCTCCTTAAATTTGCAGTTAGTTATTCCAATATAAAAACATAAACATTTGTCACAGTTAGACAAGTATACTAAATTTTCACTATTGCACGTCCCAAATGCCTTAAAAATAAAATTGGCTTGTGTTATGGGATGTATAAATTCTGTTTCCATATTAATGAACTTACAAAAAATGCAGTTATAACAGGGGACTGTCCCCTTGTTAAATCTATTTAACTCTCCATTTTTACCAGAATCTTTATAGCAGAGAAGTTGTTTAAGATTCTTCTTTTTCTTATATACAAAACAAGGCCTTTCTCCTACTATTTTCCTGACATTAACATCAGAACTAAGAACAGTCCATTACTACCACCAAGACAACAAGTAGTTTTTTAGGAGAAATAAATTTAAAAATAAACCTACAGTTTCCAATACAGGTGCAGCAGAGGGAGAGAGACCGAAGCAGGCAAAGTGGAACACCACAAAGGAAAGACTTGGGGGTGAGACCGAAGGTAGGCCCTGTAACAAGAAGCAAAAAGACTTAGCAGGACATACTGTTGTTAACTTGTCTGGTTTTGAATTTTCTGAATTGGAACTGAGATTACTAGACAAGGGTTTAAATTTTATTCTATCTGGTAATGGCTTACTGAATGACAGCATTACAGAGTTAAGAATGTTAGGAATTTAGATTTGAAAATGTTATTTGGGAACAACAATGCCAATACTGAAAATAGCTTAAAAAGAAGTACTACTTTCTTGCCTAATAGTACAGCGACTGCTACAGCCTTTTTAAAGTTATGTGAGAATGATGTTTATGATCTGTTTTTTAATGGAAAATCATCTAGTTTTCAGAACTTGAGTGTTAGTGAAAGAAAAGTATTAATGGATTTAGTTAAAAGGATTGATATTATACTGAAATCAGCCGATAAAGGTGGGAAAGCAGCTATATTTAATATACAACAATATCAAGAACTGATGTATGAATTCTTAAATGACAGTGCAACATTTAAGATTATAAATGTTATTGAGCTGAATAGAATGATTTATAGAATTAAAACTGAATTGTATGACTATTTGATGCAACTAGCAATTACTCCTGAACAGTATAATTATTTATACATAGAACATCCTGTTTGCCCTGTCATACATGGGTTGCCCAAGTTTCATAAAATCTTGCTTTACCCCCCCCCCCCCCCCCAATGAGACCCACAGTCTCAGGAAAACAATGGGCTTCTACAACAATCTCAAAATATTTAGTCCAGCAACTTAAACATTTATTGAAACACATTATGTCCTATATAAAGGACACTGGTGAATTTTTAGTCACTGAGAATGTTTTTGGATATAAATATGACAAATGTATTGTTTGTATCTATGGATATTAAGTCCTTATTTATGGTCATTCCTAACAATATAGGTATTGAATATGTTAGAGAATTTCTAATTAAGCACAGTACTTTTACAGCAAACAACATTTCACTGCTATGTTCTCTACTGGTGATTGTTCTGCAAAATAATGTCTTCATGTTTGTGGATGATGTGTTTCATCAGATTTCAGGAGTAGCTATGGGCACACCTGTAGCCAATAGCTATGCTAACATAGTATTGGCTAGATGGGAAGAATACACTATTTTTGATTCTAACAAAAATGAATACTATAATAGTGCTTTAATGCATTGCAAATGCTTTGTAGATGACATAGAATTGTTGTGGAGAGGTAGCAGGGAGGCATTGGAGCTATTTGTTGAATATTTACAAAATTGCACCAGCTTCCTTAAGTTTGAAATGTCTTGTTCAGTAAAGGAAATCACATAGGAAAGAGGTACAAGCAACTAGGTATGTACATAACTCCAGTATGCACCCCACGCACATTTATAAAGGTGTAGTAAAAAGTCAATTCTTGAGAGCCAGTAGGCTAAATACTACTGAAGAGGGGGTTGCAGCTGAAATTAATACTATGACAAAGGATTTTTTGGCAAGAGGCTATAATAGAGGTTTATTAACTAAGAATGCAGAATATGTTAAATCTGAAAGGCTTAGTGTGGCCAAACCATATCTACTTAGAGAAGGCAATATTGCCCAGAAGAATAGCTCTGTGAGAGAAGCTGGATTTAATAAACTAGGATACATGATAACGTATTACAGACATTCTAGGCAGCTTCAGTCCATCATTAAAAGAAATTGGACTGTTCTTAGTTCTTATGTTAATGTCAGGAAAATAGTAGGAGAAATGCCTTATTTTGTATATAAGAAAGAGAAGAATCTTAAACAACTTCTCTGCTATAAAGATTTTGGTAAAAATGAAGAGTTACATAGATTTAACAAGGGGACAGCCTCCTGTTATAACTGCATTTTTTTGTAAGTTCATTAATATGGAAACAGAATTTATACATCCCACAACACAAGCCAATTTTATTTTTAAGGCATTTGGGATGTGCAGTACTGAACATTTAGTATACTTGGCTAACTGTGAGAAATATTTATGTTTTATATTGGAAAAACTAACTACAAATTTAAGGAGAGAATTGCCTTCCATTTATCTGACATAAGAAGGGGAATTGAGACAAATGCACTTAGTATGCATATTATACATTGTGGAAATGACCATGCATTTAAATTTAGGATACTGCAGAGAGTTTGTAAGAATAAGAGGGGGGGGGGGCATTGTGAATGCCACAGAGTGAGCAGAATACAAATGGATAAACTTTTTTAGATCTGATGTCTACCCAGGGCTTAATAAAACTAACAGTATTAAACACATTTTGAAATTGAGACAAGCATATGTCAGTTAGAATATTATATTTGTCTTATGAAGTTTTTTAGGTTGTAATAAAATATGTTAATACATTATTAAGTTGACTATTGTCTTTAATGAAGTTTTTTAACAAACTATATTATATTAATTATATTAATTATATAAGTTGTATAATTATATAATGTGTTTATGAGTTATGTTATGTGATTGGCTGGTGTTATATATTTATTCTGTGGTTTTAATATTTTGATTCATTCTTGAAAAAGAGTTTCAACTCGAAAGCTTGATGTAATGAACCCTGTTTTATATGGATGGTCATGCTGTGCCTTTTTGTTACTGGATTTAATTTTGTGTTGGTTCACCAGTACATCTAGTTGTTCTACACCTGGTTGTTGGACAACTGACTAAAACATACTGTTCTGTCATGTGCACATGAAACACAACTTGACAAACAGTTACAGTGATTCAAAAACAACTAACTTGTATTCTTGTAATATTGTACTTTATTTTACAGAATGCCAACTTTATGTCAGGTGATTTTGAAGCATGTAGGTGTCACTACCTCTTAAATGAAGGCTTATACTTATATCAAGCCCCAAAGGAAGATGCACTTTAAAGTGTACAGATGTATTTAACATACGCATTGCAGCACTTGATAACATAAGTGCACCAGTGAAGTTTTCCAACTATATGATCTATTTTATGGAAAACACTTCCTAATAAAAAGCTTCATAAACTTTAGATTAATAGATTCCCACATAGCTTTTCTCTATACCTTTGTGAGGTCACCTGAGGAAATGCACAGGACTATGTCAATGCACTTTAAGAGATGTGACCCTACAGATGCCTTGTGGTGCATCCATTAAAGTCTCTGGATGCATCCCAATGCTGGCCCTCCACTGATATCAGCCAGGGAAAGTTCACTGAGAGACCTCACTGATGTCAGTATGGGAAACAGAATTCTATGGACGAATTTATTTTAAATGGACCAACTATATGTAGCCTGAGGTGTGAAAAGTCCTTATGGAACTGGGGCACTACATGCCATTGTGCAAAGGACAATGTAGAAAAATGTGTCTGCAGACTTTAACAGCCAGTTTTGCTATACTTACCTGTTTTGAACTTCCCATAGAATAACCGTACAATAATGGGACTTGTTTACTGGATGTCCAAGTGTTTTACTAGTCTGCTGACCAGGGAGCGGAATGCATAATACATGAGCCTATTAATTTTAATAATTTTGCTTTGGAGACTTAAAATTATTGACTGCTAAGATTCAAGTGATAATAAAAGATACTTGTATTCTATACATATTTTGACATGTCTATCTCCAAAAGACAGCACCTACATAGAATGCAGTGTGTTTCCCCGGAAGCTGTGTCTTCACTATATTCTCTCCATTTCATTTTTATTTCTCTGTCAGTTCTGATGTGTAAATACTTTGACAGCCACCTTACTAAATATATTTGAATTAACAGACATGACAGTAGGGACAAGCGATGCAGCTTCAGGAGCTTTTCCCCTAACATGGCTACAGTTTCTGGGACAAAGCACTTTCTTCTTGCTCTAATTTAACCAAAACAGTCCTCCACATCTTATACTAAATAGGATCATAGGATCATGGGAAGTTACTAGGCTATTGGCCCTTACAAGCCTACCCAAGAATTTAGCTCATGTTCCAACAAGTCTAGCAGGGACACAGGTAGAATCCCAGGGGTGTATTTTCTGTTCCCCATCCAGTTATCCAGGTTGAGCTTAAAAAGTGTTAATGAGGTACTCTGCTTGTTGCTTAACATGAAGCAGGAGTCTATTCCACAGAAGGGAGAGTCTCTGGGACACAAATCTCTCCCGCTAACAAGTCCTAGTGATGTCGCAGACCAGCCTGAGGTCATGCGTGTGGTTTACTCAAGTGGAGCTAGACTTCTGGTTATGCAGCCGGCCCATCAAGGTGGGGTCTGATATTGCTTTGTATGCCAGACAGAGGTCACTTCTGAGGAGTCTGTAGGAGACTGAATAGAGGGATAGGGCCTTTAGCCTATCTGTGTAGGGTAGATGTTTGAGGCCTGGATTCTCTTTGTGAGGACCCTCTGTGGTGTCTCCAGCTGCTGCATGTGCTTTGTGAGGTACATGCCAAAAAGAGCATTGTACTCAATAATGGGTCTTATAAGGGAAGAATACAGGGATGTTATGACCAACTTGTCCCTGGATGAGATACCCTTACTAATGAGGTGGGCCATGTAGAAAGCTTTCTGTACAATGGAGGCAAGTTGGTGGTCAAAAGTCAGTTTGCTATCAACCTGGGTAACCAAGTCCCTTATGAGTGATTGCATGCTTAGGATCTTGTTATTAATGTGATAATTTGTGGGGACATCATTCTCCCCAAAGGGGATGAGGATGCATTTTTTGGCATCCAGTTTGAGGCCATGTTTCTGACACCAGTCATATGGTTTGGGTAAGACCCTCTTGGAGGTTATCCACATCACTAAGGAAACTGATGACAGTGCCCGGCTTACAGTCATCTGCAAACTTGGTCAGCCATAGACCACTGGTTTTGGCCTGCACCCCAGAAAAGTATATCCCAAACAACAAGGGCCCCAAGACTGATCTCTGAGTTACACCACTCATTGCGGGTCAACTGCTTGAGGTGCCTTCCCCTATTTTGACTAGGTGGGTTCTATCAGTGAGCTAGTTTGCTACCCATCTGGTAACATGAACTGATATCTAGTTGAGAGAGTTTATCTATTATACCTGAGTGGGGAATAGTATTGAAGGCTTTAGCTAGGTCAAGGCAGGAGGTGTGCACCATCTTCCCATCATCATGGCTTTGGTGACTGTCTCAAAGAAGTCAACCAAATTTAGCAGGCATGACTTCCATTTAACAAAACCAAACGGAGTGGGATCAAGTTTTGGAGGTTGTCAATGTCCTAGTTAATGAGGTCCATGATAATCTTCTCTGTGCCCTTGCAGATCAGGCTAGTTAAGCTGATGGGTCTATAATTCCTAATTTGTGCAAAGGGATGACAGTGGCTGTCCTCCACTCGACTGGGACAAAGCCATTACTAAGGCTTTGGTTAAATGGGGTGCCTAATGGTGCTGCAAGTTCCTGTCTGAGTTCATGTAGGATGCAGCCTGGGATGTTATCTGGTCCCAAGGAGGCTGCATTTTTTGCCTTTGAGAAAGCAGTGGTGACTTGCTTCCTAGAGATAAAGGGAAGAGGGAAGGTGCTGGGAATGTCTTGATTTACTGATGGGGGGAAAGAGGGGCGTGGTTTTCACTGAACCTGTCTGCCAGTTGGTTGACTATATTCATGGTGTTTGTGTATGTGGTGTGCTTGACCACCAGTTCTGAGCAGATCTGGGTGCTTCCCTTGAGTTTGTGGACATATGCAAAGAAAGCCTTGTGATTGTCTTTAGAAGATGTGGCTAGTTTGGACTCAAAGTCTGCTTTGGTGGATTTTACTAGTGCACTTATTTGCTTGTTCAGACTAGGGAGAGATTGCTTCCAATTAGGCACCTGCTCCTTCTTGGTCCTGGACAGCAGTTTTTTTCCTTTTATTATAGAGTTTATTTATTGCAGATGTCCACCAGACAGGTTTAATCTTCCTTGAGGAGGAGGATTTTGTCCTGCTGGATATTCCTGATTCCATGCAGCTATGTAAGTGCACTTATAGTACTTTGGTGTAGGTTTGGGCATATGTGCCAGTTCCTATGGAGGGAGACAGAGCTGTGAAGCTGTTTATACCTTCCCTCAGGAGGTTGTAATCAGCTTTCAAGAAGGTTTTTTTTGTTTGACCCTATCTAGGGGGTGGTTGAGGGAGATGGTGACTTCAAAAGTAACCGCTTTGTGGTCAGATGTTACCAGGGAGGATGACAATGTCGGCCGTGTCTGCGGCTCTGGTAACTCATGTTGGTTAATACCAAGTCCCTGATATTTTCACCTCTTGTGGGGGTGTCAACCAGCTGGTCAAAGGCATTTGCATTGATGAAATCAAGTAATCTCTGGGCATTTTTGTTTTGGCATGAGTAGTTCTTCCAGTCTATGGTTGGATAGTTAAAGTTGCCAAGGATCAGTGTAAAGGGTAGACTCTTGATAAATTCAAAGAGGTCCAGATAGGTGGAGTGGGCATCTTGAGTCAAGGTTGGGGGCCTGTAGCTAGCTAAGATTTGTATAGGGGTTCTGTCAATGGTTAACTGCACCTGGAGTGTCTCCTGTGCGTCATACTGTTTAACCAGCCTGGAGGTGTGTGTGTCTTTTATATATATTGCAAGTCTACCTCCTTTTGCTTTGCTACTCATGGTTCATGATCTGAATGTATAATAAGATGTAACCTGGTATGGCTGGGGTGCTCTCCGCAGCTTTGAAACAGGTTTCTGTGACTGCATAAATGTCAGCATCTTCCAGAGTTATGAATGCTTGCAATAATTGCAGTTTCATGTTTAGACTCCTAGCATTTTAGACTCTTAGCATTTAGTAGCATGACCTTTAATTTGCGTTTTGATGAAATTTTCATGTTCATAGTTTTGACTTCATGGCTTTGCCTGAAAAAAGGCACTATGGGGGTGGCAAGAGCCTTTGCCAGTAGCCTGAAGCCCAAGGGAGACATATGCATGCCATCTCTGGCAAAGCATTGTGGTTTGTAAAGCATGTCTTCCCAGGCTGTCAGGAAATGGATCCCCTTGGAATGACACCAGAAACTAAGCCAATTATTAAAGCCAGTCATTTTCTGTTTGTACTAAGGCATGTACACATGTTGTGCCTTCAGCAGCACAAGACATTTTCCTCATAGTACTGTTACTTCCCAAACTAGAAGCTTCTAAATGTATCCAAGTTATATTTTATGCTACAGCAAATAATGGATGCTTCAATTTTCATGCTGTTCCATACCATGTAGTTTAGTTTCATTCACTGACTGTTCATGCAGACCCTTCTTGACCAAACCTCTTATGCGTGATTCTATTTATAATACAAATTTGACCTAAGATGATATTTTAAGACACTAATGGTCTCCAAAGAACAGATGAAGACTGCAGTGTTTGGTCTTCACATGTTATTTCTTATTCATTGCATTGGATTCTTTTATTTATTATTATTTGTGTACTGATGTAAAACAGAACCAGTGACATAGCCACATTACCAGTATTGAAAGCACTTAAATAAAACATACATTTTAGGAAAACTATGAATCCTAGCAACAGCCAAATGCACTCAATTGTGCTTTTATGTACTACAAGGGAGCACCATGGGTGATAATATACATATAAGTTATGGTTGATCTTGTTTTGCTTTGCTCTGCTTTTCTAAACAGGATGACACCTTAAACATGTATAAGTAGCTTTAACAAGACAGAGACAGTGTAGCTTGTCTCTAAATTCAGAGTCATACTGCCAGTTTTTTCTAATATATCCCAAGATGATACAGTTAGGTTGAAGGGGTCAATATCCTAATATAAAATGTGATGCCAGCTTGTAAAAATTAAAAATACACCCACAATCATGCATATATGTATCGGTCCTTAGAGATGCAGCTGAGGTTGGATTCTAAGACAAGTACAGGAGTTTAAAGGTCTGCAGGAGAACAACAATAATCTTACATATGCTTTGTAGGTCATTAAAACACTCAAGGGTAATGGATTGATAGCCAGAAAAAGTAAAAGGAGGATGAACCTAAACTTCTTCTGGTAAGAGTTTAGAGGGCAGTGCACATATATCAGATAAACCTGCAAAAAGAGTTAGGATGTACTCAGTTTTATAACAATTTTTAAAAAATTAGAATTTTCTGACTAGCAGCAGAATTTGAGTCATTGATTAGAAGTCTAGAAATTTGGTTAATGTACAGAGTAATTGTTTGGTCAATTTAGTTTTTAGACTTTGAACATAGCATTGAAATTTGAGATTATAGTCAAACCAAAAACTTCAGTCATGGATGTATGAACCATTATTAGTGGTGGTATGATCATTCCACACAAAGATGCACTTAAAACTGATGGAGTCAGGCTTCTTTGTTGTGCCAAACAGCTTTGTATTAGTTTTAGAGTAATTTTCCATCTGAAAAAAAAAACAGCCTAGATCAAGCATCTTATTTAATCTGCAGACCTTTCAATACTGATTCATGATCTAGTAGCTTCCCCATTATAATACTGCAACGCCCTCCACTTCAGACATTTGAATAGTGACTTGTCATGACTCCATCAGGTGCAGAACAGTATGCCTAGGTTTCTGTCTGAAGCCATTTTTTCTAGTCACTTGACTCCTGTGTTCTGAAATCTGCACTGGTTACCGGTAGCTATGTCTATACTGAATATGTTATTGCTAGCTTTCAGTGTGATACACACTCTAGGTCCTGTCTATTTGCAAGAACTCCTGGTACATGATTACCTTGTGCAGACTCACTAGTCATTAAGTATGGAACTGATAGTTGCTGCCAGGTCATGTCTTGAGACCTTGGCAAGACCCTTCTTTGCTTAATTGACTTCTGCCCAATGGTTTGACTACTTTCTTTAATATAGTTTTCAAATTCAGATTCATGTCACTAGATTAATAAGTTTTGACTGAGTGTCGAGCCATTAAAAAAAAATAAAAGGCCAAAACAACTTTTGATAAATATTGTAAATGAGGTATTTTTTCAGGGAGGCAAGTTCTTTTGTTCCCCAACACCCCACATAGTTATATATACCTATTCAGAGATTTTACAAAAGTGGAGAAAAGAGAAAACTCTACTGTTGGCAAAAGTTGTTTCAGACAGATTTTTCAGTGGCTTGGCAATTGCTTAAATCTCTGTTGATCCACGAACATACTTCTGTGAAATTTAAAGGAGTTTCCCAGAGGTTACGAAAATATAATCTTTTTAAAGAGTTGATTTAGAACCAAACCAGGATTTTCTACTTTTATCACAGTGTTTTAATTAATGTACTTCTAACCACTATGTAGCATGTATGAAACTTAGATTAACCAATTTTGTACCCTGTTTTCCTGATAATCTTTTCCAACAACCCCCCCCCCATAATTACTGCTGATAAGTTTGAACAAAACCCAGGTGCCTTTCTTTAAGAAAACAGATCAGAGACAATTTAACAAATTTAGTTGTGTCTTTATAAAATGGTTATAGATGTTTTACTAATGACTCATCAAATTAAGGGTTATTAAGTGGGTGTTGTCATTTCTATTATATTTAAAAGTGTTCATGCTGATATTTTCTTTATTAACTTGAACTTAGTATACTGTTTTGTCATGGGTCAAGCTCTTCATTTTGTATTTTGTATTAATAGTTTCTTTAATAATCAAGTTCATGTTTTTCCTTTGTTAGGGCTGAAAGTACTTAGATGTTCTTGTTAAAAATTTTAATAAAGTTTTAAAAAAATCCTTTTAAAAGGCATCTGCAAAAACTGTTATCTTGGCTGAACTAAAAGGGTCTCATAAAAATACATACTTTGCAAAAAACAATAGTGGCCCAGAAAAATTGACTAGTCCAATGCAATATAACTGATCATCTGGAAACAACTGAAATATTTAGTTATCTAAGGATATAGCTAAATCAGGCTAAACTTTAAACATCACTTAGAAGAAATTAGAGCAAAAATTTAAAAAATGCTTTTTAATTCTGGAACAGTTCATGTTTTCTCAACTGGCAAGAAATTCTCCTAGGACAATTCAAATATGGTCCCCTCACATTTGTATTGCTTCTAAGAAAACCACATTCGTCTTACAGATAAAATTTTATAGGATTTGCAATTTTGTTGCCTTTTTCCATGTTATGGACAGTCATCTTTTCAAAAGCTCAATCAATTCCCAAAACAGACCTTGGTTTACATCTGTAATATATCTTGAAATGCTTTTTTTTTTCATCTTTTATGTCAGGCTCTGGATCAGGCAAATGCTTAATAATGTTAGATCCACTCACTCCACTTAACTATTGGAAGACTTTACCCTAGCCTGAAAAACTATTATTCCTTATCAATCTTTCAAAAATCCCTAAAATTAAATTACTAACTAAACCCCTAAATTACTAAAACTGCTAAATGTAAATGTCTTCAAGATCACATTCCCCAAACAAAATTACCTCCATAATTACTCACATCTTTAATAATGCAGATTATTCAACATGTTTATTCATACTGAATTTTTACTTCCCCCTTATTTACTTTTTACAAATTATACACATAAAGATGTAATTTCTTTTATATATTCTTGAGTGTGTACTCCTTGTCTGGGACTTAACTGGTACATTTGGATGAGTGCCCTACCATCATAAACACATTCAAATAAATAAATAAATAAATAAATACATAAATAAATACATACATAGATTGCCCCTGTTATATAACATGTCTAGGTTTACACACTTAAATATTGAAATAAAAATAAATATGCAGCAGTTTAATTTGCAGCAAGATATCCAAAGATGATAGATCTCTTTGTAATAATTATTTGAATTCAGTAACATATGTTGCGTGTCAAACAATTAAATAATTGCCATGGTGTCAACTGAATCTCAAGAATGTCAGAAGAGAAAGAATTTGTAAAAAATGGAAGGCTGAGGAAAGGAACCCAGAAGAGACAATATTCATCCCAGAGTCCGACTGACAAATGTTTCTATCATTTTTTGAAATGTTCAACTGACAAGATAATGATGCTTCTGTAAGAGGCTGTAAAACTGGAATAGAGTGTGAATGACTAGGCATCTTCTGCGGGCTGCCTGATCATGTCAGATTGCTTGCACTCCCATGCCTCTTGGTGGTGCTTCCCTCCAAATCTGACAGGCCCTGCTGAACTCCCGTCAGAAGCAGAGGGGCAGGTCCATTCCCATACAGACTTCAGCACCCCACCAGATACCCAATCCAGAGTCTCACACAGGACTTTGTAATTCTTCAGGACCAGAGTCCCAAGGCCATGGGCCATTACTCTCTGTCTCCCACAGGCTGCCATCAGAGTACCACTGCTCTCAGGTCCAGGGGGCACAGCTGGATATCCCTCACCAGGGCAGAAGCTTTTTTTTCCTGGCCACTTTCTGCCTTGTGTTCCTTTCCAGACTTCTGTCCAGATGGGATGGGGGTAGATGCCCCTCACATGGGTCGGAGCTGTCCCACCATGGCCGCTCTCTGCCTTGCACTCCCATCTAGACTTCCATCCAGGACTGGGGCATGGTCATATGCCCCTCACATGTGGGGATTTCTTCTGGCTTGAACACCATCACCCTCATACTCCTTTTTAGACTTCCATCGAGGAGGACTCTTTCCATTCCGCCACTTTGACCAAGCCAAGAGTCCACCTTTCCTGGCTGTATTACCCGGTCAGGGTCAGTCATGCTCCAGCAGGCTGTCTGATCATGTCAGATCACTCATACCCCAATGCCCCTTGGCATATCTTCCATCTGATTCTGACAAGCTCTGCAAAACTCTCCTTGGCCCCCAAGGGGCAGATGCACTCCCATACTAACTTTTGCATCTACCTGTATTACTGATACAGAGCCTCGCAGGGGACTTTGTAATTCTTTGGGACAGGCACCTCAAGGCTGGGGGCCTTTGTTCTCTCTCTGTCTCACAGGCTGCCTGATCAAGTCAGAACAGCCCCACCCTTGGGTCCAGGGAGCACAATCAGATGCCCCTCACTTAGGTAGGAGTTCTTCTGGCCCGGACACTTTCTGTCTCATGCTGTCATCCAGGACTTCCTTCTGGGAGAGGGGCACAGCCGCATGCCCCTCACATGATCGGGAGTTGTCCAGGCCTGATTACCATCTGCCTTGCTCTCCCTTCTGGTCCTCCCTGAGCTGCCACTTTGACACTGTCAAGAGCCCTCCTTCCTTGGCCATGATCCCTGGTCAGGGTCCCTTGTGCTCCCACATCTCCTGCAGGCTGCCTGATCATGTTGGATTGGTTGTGTCCCCATGGTTCCTGGTGGACCTTTCATCTATTTCCAACAAGTTCCACAGAACTCTGTTTGGTCAAAGAGATGAAGGTCTCCCATATGCACTTCCTTATCCCAAGAAAGTGAGATAAGTGATTCAGAGCCTCACATGGGAGTTTGTAATTCTTCAGGATAGCCCTGAGGCTGGGGACTGTTTCTGTTTTTCTCCCCCGCAGGCTGCTGATCACTTCAGAGCACCCCTGCTCTAGGGTTGGAGGGGCACAGCCAGATGCCCCTCACCTGGAGATGGGCTCTACTGGCCCAGCTACTTTCTGTCTCACTCTCACCTTTCACTTCCAGACTTCCATCTAGGAGGGGGGCATGGTCTGATACCCTAACATGGGCATGAACTTTCACAGCCCACCCGCTTTCTGCCTTACACTCCCTTCCAGACCTCTATCCAGGAGGGGGGACAGCTGGAAGCCTTTCACCCTAACAGAAGCTCTTCCACCCCAGCCTATCTCCACTTTATGCTCTCTTTGTGACTTCCATTGGGAGTGCATGGCCAGATGCCCCTGACCTGAGCAGGTGCATTTTTGGGATGGGTGCTTTCTGCATCTTGCTCCATTCAGAACTTTCACCAAGATGGAACTGCTCTGAGCCTCCACTTTTATTAAAGTTATTAAGAATGCTGCAGTAAGGGTGCTTACATACGTAGGGTTAAAAATGATATCCTGATAAATGTCAAGCAACTGTCAGATGACTGACCATTTCTAAAGCTATGCTGTTTCCTTGTAATATTATGAGTTTTAGTTATGAAGTCCAATATTTGAGTTGTCACTGTTTTTCAAAGATCTTAGCTTTGTGGGGCAAAGGTCAGGAGAAGCTGAAGTCCGAAGTTAGTAAGGAGTGAGATTGTTAGAGAATATAAAAGTCAAAGGGCTTGTTCATAAATGTATGAATAATACTTTCACAATAAGATATGTGTAGGATAAAGCTTAGAGGCCTGCAATTTAGAAATACACACAGTTTTAGAAAAAAAGGGAATAGGCCACCCACGCCAGTGTACCCAGAATCTGGTACTCATAAACGTAATTTATCAATTTTTCCTCATCCTCAAGATAGTTATTAAATGAAGTAATAAGGTGAGAGGATATGTTAGAAAGACTGAACCAAAGGAGAGCAATGAAAAATGCCCTGAAGAAATCATGAATTCTTCAGAGAAATGTCTAAGAAGGGCATGGCCCAAGACTTATCTTGAAGAAGATGGGACAAAATAGTTGTTGGGTACTGTATAACAACATAACTCAGAAGGAGGACACACTGATATATCATTACATGTAGGAGTGTACTAAAGGGGAAGCCAGTCAAGGTAGAAGGGAAAAGGCAGGAGGAAGTAAGGATAGATTAGGAATCAGTCAAAACAGATTATTAAAATAGTTAAAAATGAAAATAACTAAAACACAAATGGAGGGTACTAAAAGGAAAACTGTTTTAAGGAAACAGGTGGGACAGAAACTGGTCAAGTGCTATAGGAATGATATGCAAGGGAGGTCACATTCGATATATGTTAGATAGTGCTTGGTACAGAGGAGGAATGGGATTCTAGAAGGTGAGGAAGTTTGTCAGAAGAGGATGGTGAATGAGAAACTTCTAGCTTGTATCAATAAGTTGCAGTCAGTTGCAGATGAAACAGGAACCTTGATAGATGTGGTATGGGGAGACAGGTGGGATGAAAATGAGATTAGGAAGAAGGAGAGCTCTGAAATACAGAAGCGGAAAACAAGAGAAGTAAATATGGAAGGGGTGTGGCTAAAAAGAGATAAAGGCTGAAGGAAAAGAAGTAGACAAAGTAAGGAAAACAGGGCAGGAGACAGCAAAATGACAGCCATATTAAGGAAGGGAGAGACTGTTCCTCATATGCGACAGTGATTAAACAGGAGTACAGGAGCAAGAAAGAGAAGAAGGAGTGGGTCAGAACGGGAAATGCAGGAAGTAAACATAGGGGTCCAAGGAGATAAAAGACAGTGCTAGACTTGCATGCAACCTCAAGGAAATGAGCACAAACAGGAAAAAGACATCACAGGAAATCCATATTAAGAAGTGGATAACATGGGTAAGAGAGATAGTACAGGTAACCTAGGACTGCATCAGTAAGGGAGAAGAGAGAAGTTCTAGTGACCAGAGACTTGATATCAGGGAATATTAGGTAGACAAGCTGATGGAACTAGAGTAGGGCTCAGAGGGTGGCTACCCTGAGTGGAGATGTTAGAGGAGATGATCAACACTTACTACTTGGGTGCAAGTGCAGTACCTTCATTCATCTGAGAAGTTATGGACAATGTTGTACCTTCCTAAATGAATGCAGATGCTACAAATGTGATTTGTACATAAGAGCTCAGCTCAGTAACTGTAGGAGAATTGGGTGCCACTCTGGGGGACTGCTGAAGGTGCCCAATGACCAGTCTATGTTCTGGATAGATGTGCAACTCAGAACAGAGGTTAAGAGGTTGATGAGAGCTGCTGACTTCTAGACAAGGGGAGAAAACCTGCCAGAAGCATCTGAATGGGTGGGACAATCTGGATGTAGCAGAGCTTTATTAGTAAGGGATTAACTTTGCACATTATTACATGTTGCATATATAGCTCACCGTACAATACTGTATGTGCTCAATAGTTTTCAACAATTACCTGCATTTTCAGAATATTAGCAAGACCTAATTTGAAAAAGAGTAGTGATTTGCTGCTTTTAATATACATTTTAAATGCTTTTAAAGTGGGGAAATTCACCAGCACCGTCCATTTTACAAGATGAGATGAAACTGCAGTTTAATGCAAGTGCAGATGCTAATCAAGTTCTTTTCTGGCTTAAAACACTTCAAAGGATGCTTTTATTAAGTTAGCTTCTTCTGTGGCAGAAAAAAACATTCCCCGGGATTCATGAAGCTCGGTGCAAGGCCGGCATTAGGCTTGCACCGACCGTGCGGCGTGAAGATGGCGCAGTAGCGCCAAATGCATATTAATGAAGGCGCACTGCCGTCACAGCCAACGTGCATAGGAAAGGAGCGTGAGTGCATAGGGCATGTCGAAGTGCCGCACGGAGGTGTGGAAATGTCAGCTGTCGATGTGCAACCTAAAATGCTTGCATATAACAATTTGCAAGCAATAGTAATCACATCTGTCAGTGTCCATGGATAATGAAACGTATGCAAAGCATGCAAGACAGTTCCTGTGAACACAAAATGAAGAAGCAAACACAAATGCACGGTAGGGAATAACAGGTCCCTATCCCACGAACAAATGACATTGAAAACCGTGTGCCTGTAGTCCAACACAGTGTAGATAGTTATACCAAGTGGAAGTGAAAAACATCATATGTTAGCTCGCCAATAGGTATGTCCAGCCCAATGGTCAGGGTCACCAGCTGACCCATATTGTGAGGGAGGGTACACAGCTGGGCAGATGTGTCCATAACAAAAAACACGATAAATGTACATATCTAGCGACCGTATGACCAAATTATATCCCACAAAGCATGTAATAGTCACATACAATAGGTATGTCCATATTTCACATACCAAATGTGACAGGAAATAGAATAAGCATGTAAACGAAACAGAAGGAGCATATAAATTGCTACAACAATAAGGCAACATGCAGGCTGAAAGGAACAGTATTATCCATACCGTTGACTGTGGGTACGTGTTGTCCAGTACATTCGGATATGTGTCCGGAATATATCCCATCCTGGACATAGGAAAAGGTGGCAACCTACCAATGATTAGAACAGTTGGCCAAATCCACACATCAGCGGTCCAAGCCAAACTTGTCAGGATGTGTCACAGTTGAACGGGTATTACCCGGGTATACCAACCAAGTCATGAAAGTTAAGTATGGGCGTGTACCTATGTGCGTGAGGGATAGCATGTGGAAAGTCAAACATGGCAGGGTAGTCCACACAACCATACAGGTGCCTGACATATGTAGGGTATGCAATGTGTTACCTTGACCGTGTCATGGGCCATCAACCAAAGCAGTGATGATGGAGTGTCAGGAATATGTGTGTGGGGGGGATGAGTAATGGTATAATCTTACAAGGCGACACTGTGTTGTATGCAGAATAGGTGAACCGGAGGTGTATGAGGGAGCGCCGGGTGAAGCAGAAAGAAACACAAAAACATGTATACACATCTGCAATACAACCAGACAGGCCATACTGTAGAACACAATCCCACAAACATATGAATATTAAAATGTGCGATACAAATGTATAGACATGTCACCGGCACATACCCACAGATTGGTCCTGATGGAACTGGCCATATCAAATGCAACACACCTTGATGCATAATGGACTACCCAGCATCCCCTCCACAGCACACAACCCACTCCCATACCTGAACGTCCACCAAATCCAGCCATACTTGGCCTACTGGTTTGGTGCAGCCACATCTACACATAGTGACCACTACGCATATGTAGTAGGTAGTGTCACCCTAGACAGATTCAGGATTGCAAACTATTGCATGTACCCCAGCACATTTTCGTAACGCCAGAAGAATGTTCGGTATTTGTCTTGTTTTGGTCTTGTTTAATTTTTGGGATATCCCTCATGGGATAAGTGTGTGTGTGTTTTCGCTTTCGCTTTTCCCACAGCGGAAGCGAACCCGCTAATGATTGGATTGGCAGTAGTTTTTTTGCTGTTGGGCTTGCGGCTCTAACACAACCTTCAACGAAGGAACGCCCATTCACGCATGTCGTCACACAGTAACCTGTGTAAACATTAGAATGGGTATGAAGACACGAAGTCCAGTCCTCTAGATATCTGGACACAAGTTGGAATGTGCAGTAGTGGTGCATGAGACTGTTCAGCCCTAGATGGCCATGCAGAACCTACTACCCAGGATCAAATACCTGCCCGTGACACATGTGTCCCGACATGAATAAGCGAGAGAATATATTGCACACATTCGCATAGTGGCACATGGTATAAGGGTGATGAAGGCACTGACGTAAACAGGATACCCCCTGATCCACTGTGTGAGGGACAATTAATGTGTGTGTAGGTGTGACCTGACCAACAATGATACAATGCCAAATGTCCTGTGATTGTAGGAAATAACTATGTACCATACTGCATGTAACAGTTGCCTAAAGCGGTCACATCAGGATAGAATAAACATAATTCGTAGAAAAAACAGGCAAACAACAAAAGTGCCAAAGGTATAAGGCTCACAGCTAGGAAACAAATGAATGTTCTAAACCTGCACTGACCGTGGCTATGCGTTGGCCCAAACAATCTGGTGTCTGCAGTAAGGTTACCATCTGTCGCACTTTGCGAGGGACAGTCCCTCTTTGGACAGTTGTGTCCTGACAAGATACATTACAGATGTCAAATGTCCAGGGATTGTAGGACATAATTATGTCCCATATGTTATGTAATAGTTGCAGAAAATAATGATTTCAGTATCTAAAATACCTAAATGTTACAAGAAACAGAATAAGCAACTAAACCGCTACAACAATAGGCTTTTATGTAGGCAAATAAGTAAAGTTCTATCCTTTGTAATGACCGCGGGTACGTGTCAGCTTGTAAAATCTGATGTGTGTTCCAAAAATGTTCTATCTTGGCCATTTGAAAAGGTGGCAACCCTAGTCCCCAGAATACATCCCAACCTGTACATATGACAAAGTCAACGCTACCAATGGTCAGAGCAGTTCCACAATAACTGTCCAGCCTCTTAACCACTCACAAAGCCAGTGACCATTGGGGAAAAGGTGTTGAATGAGAATGACTACTTACAACAATGAAGAGTAATAGACGCATTTAACTGCAGAAAATTAGTAGTATTACGAATCTGTCAACATGTTCCAAGTTAATAGTACTGATATGGTAGAAGTGTTCGTGATTGTCCCTGATATGTCATAGCCTTGTCCCTGTCACTGTAGAAATGAGTCCCGAGTTTCACAGAGGTCCATACACATAAGTACACCAACCAACTGTCACATCTGTTGACAGGACTATTGCATACCTGTAGTGAATTTATAACCAACGTCCAGAATAATATTCATTGTATCTATAAATGAATGAAATAGTTAAATGGGAAGAGAAACACATGGAAACCATCTGTAAACACAGGTAGAATGCTAAAATGTGGACTAACTCTGTCCATGTGCTATGTCTGATCTTTGAACAGTGCCAGGGCAGTTCTAGTCACCAGTCAGCCGAGCCTAAACCCGGACCAGCACATGAACACCCTGACAATCAAACACATGTATGTGTGAGGACTATAAGCGTAGGAGTACTGAATATCCTTGGAGTGAGTAGACTTGCAGCATGGGACCAGAGCAGTAGGAAACAGGGAATGTCCTAATTGTAGTACTGCAGTTTTCCCAGCAGGAGAATGGATGCCTGCTGTGTAAGGGAAGCCGTGAGGCGTATGTCAGAGTAGCTATGAACCATGGGTATACATATAAGTGAGCCAGAACACCAATAGTGTAGTGGTTACAGCATCCGTCCAACTTAAAGGCATTCCCAGTTCCAGTACGACTATAGCACATATTAATTGTGTAATGAATGCCTCTGTGCTGTAAAGCCAACATTTATACATGTAAAGGTGACCGCGTTCGTATGGGTCAGTTAACCGGATTCCATCAAAGTGGTACTTTCATAAGGAATAAGGCACATGTAATCCCAAAGAAGTGCCTGTAAACATATGTAACTCAGAATAAGTAGATGCAAGTGCCTCTTGCTGGTGTACGCAGCTATTAGCATAGCAAATGTATGTTGTCTTGTACAGCTGTAACTTTTATATATATAGAATATATATATATATATATATATATATATATATATATATATATATATATATATAGATAGATATAATTAGATATAGATAGATATGTAAGGAACGCCAAAAGACGAAAGCAAACATAAGGGTTGTGAAGGGAATCCAGAGCAAGTAAGGAATTATGAAGTGCTCACAGCGTATGTCACATAAAGCTGCACAAGTGTGAGTAGAGCACCGCTTTTCACACCAGAGGCAGGGTTATACCAGTGGCCATAACATCATTGAACTGCTATGTCAACATTGTAAACAGAAGGAATGTAGTACATGTTGCGACCACCTACACTTGTAACCCGCAAATCATTCATAATCCATAACACCAGGAAAGGCACATATGTGCAAATATGAATGGATGGTGAGCCTCTGAATACACGAGGCGGTACAAAATGTGTGTAGGGCCCCAACGCTCATGAGAGGGCAATGCGTAAAGGTGTGTCATGGCTGTGATATCAGGTGTATAATGGCTGTTATGCGTGGAAACTCAACACGGGTGTGCAGGAGAAACTATGGATATGCAATTATGGACTCAGGAGTGCTAGGGTATGTTGTGCCGGGTGCAATGGAGCAGCCCGTGGAGGTCAGCTAGTACGTAGGTGTGATTCCCAGATAGAGCGTCGTTTGCATGGAGACATGCGTGGATGGGCATATCATTGTTGGACGTTGTGCGTCAGGGCTGGCAGCCCAGCACGTAAAACCTATACACCACCCATGAGCGGAACGGAGTTCTGCTGTGACAACCCCAAACCGGGAAAAGCAGAAAGACACAACTACATGAAGACAACAATATGCTGACGTACATTCGCAGTAACACAAACACACATCCTATCAACAGTAATAATATGAATGTGCACAGAAACAAACACATTAGCAGGAATAATAGGCTGCGCATACGAATAATAGGTCGAATTACACTGTATCACATCCCAGTTAGCAACAGGACCCCAGACATGAAAAACGTGCGACATCTGTCCGCTGTATAACGTGCAATATACTGAGCACAAGTTCACCGGAGTGAAGTGTCGGTGTCATAATGACTAAGACAATAGTATGCCATTGAAGCAGAGATAAAACCCAATACGCATGTGCAAGTGTCCATGTCTGGGAAATGTATAGGTTAACGGACACACAGATGTATATATAGATAAAAACGTATATATACATATATCTATATTAATTTACATACACATATATATTCATACGGATATATATATATGTATGTATATATATATATATATATATATATATATTTATATATGAATATATATATATATATATATATATATATATATATATATATATATATATATATATATATATATATATATATATATATATATATATATATATATATATATATATATATATATATATATATGCACATACAAGGATATACTGCGGATATATATATATATATATATATATATATATATATATATATATATAGATAGATATATATACACAAACAACAGGTACTGATATATACACATACACACAAAACAAAATTTATATGTCAGTGTAGATATACACGTACATAAATAGGTTACTTCACAGCAATTAGGGGTAACATATTTACAGCCCGGGCATATGTGACTGGGAGGTCCAATAAATAAACGTTGTACCCCCCACATCGCCCAGCTAGGCTGGACAGACATACAGCAGGCAATACAGATCAATACACTGCCACTGTCCAAAACACCGGTAGGAAAGTACCAGTGGGAGAGTTCTGCAAGGTCTACACTTTAAACATGGATAATGGTGTCCCTTGCGGGACCCCAAAAATTCAGGGTACGTGTGAATCTGCTGACATCAATACGAGCAGGATGTAGGTGTACATGGAACAGTAGGTTGTGCAAGTGTAATAATACATGGGTTGACAAAACGTATGACATGTGTCCCGAGACGGGGAGAGTGGGCAATGTGTAGGGGTGTGCTCATAACCCAGCTGCGCTCGCAGTAAGTATTTGTCATGACTGCTGTAGATGGGTGCCAGGTAGGTGGACCATTGGTATGCATTAAAGGGCTTAAGTGTGCAGGTGCTGGTTGGCAGAGATGTAGTAGGCCCACCCAGTGGAAGTCATTAATATTCCTATGTGGGCATAGCATACGCCTACACCTCCTAAACCTGAAGAGCACATCTACTGGATAGTCTGTAAACCATCGGGAGAATACATAGAGACCAAATCAGTGCCGTGTACCCGATTAGCATGGACGTCCATAGTTATGTATCAGAATGTAACAAAGTCCAACTAAACACATCCAGAACTAGTGATATTAGGTGAACAGGTGACGGAATACAGGTAATGACAGATGACAACATGTATGAGTCATAAACAGCATGTACCTCGACAAACGTGAATGAATACATATGCTCTGTGACTGTGAATGTGTCTGGTTAATAGAACCAATTGTCTAAATGTGTCCCACAGGGTGTTATGCATTGTCCCTGATACAGTGTTCATTCACACCCATTGGCATGTGAGTTCTGCTACTGACAGAAAGTGCATAAGTTGCTGACCACCTTAGCTAGATGATAGCATAATAGAAGAGGTTCAACACCCGTACGCCTGCGAGGGACACACCCGTCTGGGCAGTTGTGTCCTGCAAAATGACAGTTATGGCACATGGCCTGTGAGTTCGGGAATGGAGGCTATATAGTGTGTGTAGTTGTGTCAGACATCAATTTATTGTATCAGTAACAGCTACATGTAATAGGAAACAGTATTATCAATTATAATGCTACATGAATAACCTTAATGTATGCAAACCGTGGAAGTCGTCCATTTACTACTGGCTGTGGGTATGTGTTGCCTTGACACAAGTAATAGCTCTACATATAGGGTCTATAGGGCTGCCACCATTCTGAATGGCCAAAGTGGAACCTCTCTGTAGAAATGTCAGATGTACCAGGGCAGAACATAGCTACAGCCATGCATAGTACAGAAATATGCATATCGGAACAAATCAAAGCGTAGTCTAGCAGCAGTAAAGTTGCTTATGCTACTACATATGACATATCGACGTGTCATGTATACAAGACCTGTAACAAGCAACCAGTACAGACACGTACAACGTGAGAATGTTCCCTAATCAGGACAGTTGCAATGGCTAGAGTATTGTCCATACCACTCAACTGCCCCTGAATGTCAGGTACGTCCCTGAGTTTGACTGAAAGTTTAACTCTGTCCCTCTTAATCCCTTCTAAAATTAGTGGCTGTTGAAGGAAAGGTAGTGAATTACACTTATTGACTAATGACAATAAGTAAGAGTTATAAACAACTGTTACTTCAGAATATGTGTATTAAGTCATTATGATTCTGTCAATGTTTCAAGTTAATAGCACTACTTTAGTAAAAGTGTCCCTGATTTTTCTTGTCCTGTCCCTGATTCTGTAGAAATGTTTCTCCGATTGGTGGAGAGTTCTGGTATTGTCACATGAGATATGCGTGATGAGGGACTGTCCCATGCAAAGTGGGAAAGGTGTCACTCCTACAGTCTCCCGTCGTGCAATCTGAAAGGTGGACAATGTGCAGTAGGTATGTGGTAGCATGACTTGGCGGACAGCTGCATTAGCAAACTCAGTACACATGTCAGCATTGCACAGTATCAATTCCCATGTATCAGGCAGATGGGAGCAGATCGTATGAGGAACACGCATATAATATGATTAGGTCACTGGACAGGCCGCCGAGTCTGTACAGTCGAACGCCTGCCATCGCAAAATGGTTACACATACCCGATACTGTAGTCATGTAGTCGATGTGTCGCATCACAAGGGATTGCACACACCCAGCGTAGTGACAAATGTGGCGAAATGTCGGTGGCGGCGGCTGTACATGCGTGTTTGTCTACCAGTATGCCAATGTGCACTGTCAAAGAAATGAGTCTAAGCGTGTAACAAAAGGTGCTGTGACCAGAGGTCAGCAGTGCTTAACACTGTGCAAACCCACGCACAACTGCTCCCACCTGCTGGAATGTGCCTTACCCAGTCTGTATCCAAAGGCATCGGCCTGTCCGCAAACTAAGAACCGCCCTATACATGTGATGGTAGACGTAACCTGTGCACATAGCTCATGTGAATTAACAATAGACCATGGCATATGTACAGACAATAGACCACACACACACACACACACACCATACAGTGCAGACATCCAGCAGTATAGCAATGTACTGGCAGATATGTCCGGACCACTGGTGTATGCATGCCTAGCTGTCCTGTGTTTCAGTGTGTGAGCATGCCCAGTATGACTTTTACGCATGTTGTCGACCCACATTACCCTCATACTGTCATATGTGTGAGCATGCCAAGTACGGTCAACTGTATTGCATGTGTCACATGTCCAGATAGTTACTACTGTGCTGCTGACCCCTCTGTTCTACACAGACAGGTGTCATGCTGTGTCTGCAGGGTAGCTAATGGTCATGTGGCATTGACAGTTGCTACATGTCTGCATAGCGTGGGGGGACATCCAACCACAACCACAGTCCTACACAGCACCGTGGGTGGCGCACATGACTCTCACATGTGTAGGTTTGACGGGGGGCACAGCCAACAGTTGTACACATCTGTCGCTACTGTACTGGTATGCCGGGTACTCCATGTCAGTGTGTGGACCTACCTAAATTGCTGGTTGGAGGGATACCAGGGTACGTCAGTTCCCAGCTTTAATTACCAGCACAGTGGTGTTGGACGTCCTAGCTTACACAACCTACATCAAACTGCCTGGCCTGCTGTCATCTGTGTGTGTCTTAGGGGGTTGGGGTCATTCATTGGGCATATCTATAGGCCATTGTATATCCTTTGCCTGTATTGGTCCACATCTGTCCAGCTGCATGGAATGTGTGTGGGCTGCTAGGACACACATGATGGTCAGCCCATAATCTGCAGTGGGTTAGGACACCCTGTGTACTACAAGCTACCATTGTGACCCCTGTATGTGCTAAAGAGGTCATGGTGCCACTATGGATGTGTACTATCTGCTGCCCTATCATTTGGCCACCACAGTCGCTTGTATGCTCATATACATACCATAGCAATGGGTAACTACACATTCTAATACAACTGCCACTTGTTAGGTCAATAGACATACCCTGGGTGTGTTCCGGACTTGAGGACAGTGCTAGAGTGCTGCCTATGTCGGATGCACACAGTGCACCTCCTATACATGGCCAAGCACAGGTACTGTCATGTTTGGCATCCATTGTACTGTGTAAGAGGTCAAGGGAAATCCGTGAGTACCTACTGTGTCAGTGCATATGTCTTGTGTTGCCTCTTTGCCAAGGGCAGGTCATACTGTGAACGGGCTTTCGCCGACTGTGCCCTGCTCAGGTAGTTCCTTCACCAAGTCACACTGTGCCTGTACAGGCCTTGGCAGTGGTGTTGGGCTGTGTGGCCCTGCTCCATGCGGTTCCTGCTGCAACTGTCACTGCAGGATAAGATTGTGTAGCATAGTAAATACCATAACAACTTGTATGCATGTAGCTTGTGAATACTGCAGAGCTCCAACGGATGTGTCCGGATACCAGAACTATGAACTGAGCATCCCAAACATATGCACAAGTATATGTCTTGCCTGTGCATCCGCCTCAGTATGGTGTGAGTGTTCAGGTGTGCGTGCATTGCTGATGGGTGTCATCAGCCACGACACCAGTGTTTACCCAGCATCCCCCACTAGGAGACTGTAGGGGATGTCCATATTGGCATTGGTGTGCTACAGCTGTGTCAGAAGCCATATATCGGACACATCGTAGCTTCCAGGGCAGACAGCACACACATTCAATCTCATGCCCTGGCCATTGCATATGGCTTAGCTGTTAGAGGGTATGCCCCTGCAGTGACTGTAGGCCCTACCTCGCTCACCAGGTGGTGCTACAATGTGTATGTGTGTGCAGGCTATAGCACCCATTACCCCAGGGTAGTCATCCATGTGGTTGAACAGATGCATATTGCTGGTTTACTAATCACGTGTGTTGAGGACATGTACGTGCTCACTAGCATGTGTTGACATGGTGTCTGTGAACTGGTGCAATACTCTGGATGCAGATGCCTGTGAGATACCCATGATATCCCCAGTTGTGCTGTGTGAGGTACCTGTGGCTAGTACACCTAGGCCAACACATACCATGGTATCCACTATGATGTGTTTCCATCGGCCTGTTTGATGCATCAGGTGTGGCAGGCACAGGTCAACAAGCTGCTGTAGGAGGTCTCTGTCCACCCCATAGTCCTCCAACATCCCCAGCCCATGTAGCCCCTGGTAAGTCACCCTCGGTCTATAAAGTCTTATGTCATCCCGGTAAGGGTTGTTGACAGCATACACATCCTCACTGCCCCAGCCTCCTGCACATGTTGGTATATGTTGCCTGCTGCAGCCCGTGTCATTTGGTTGGACTGTGTCGTGAAATGTCCCTGCAGGTATGGTGGTGTCGGATGAAGTGTGTATGCTGCTTGCTCGCATTAGCATTACTGTTCATGTGCGGGCTGGCCATGTCATCTGCTGATTGTGCTATCAACACCTGTTTGTGCCTGCCTGTGCTACCCCACCACCCATCACTGCTGCCATCTCTCCCAATGTTACCAGGCAGGTATAGGCGCACCCCTAGCTTAGGTGTGCTAAGGGCAGGAGCACTCGAGGGGCACAGTACTGCAATGCGTGCAGTATACAGTATGCCTGACCCCCCCTCCCATGCTGTCAACTATATTCGAGACCTGCACCCGGCTGACTACACACATACACTCCAGGGACCAGCAGCACACCCTGGTGATAAATGTGATACTATAATAGTCAACCTCATCTGCATAGTATAGTCTTCTAATGAATAGTTATATGACCCATACCAAACCTCCAAATTAATAACCACTGCTCAGTGTTGCTCAGATCCATACACAACTGACAACAGGTGCCTTACTATCACCATATTTGATGTCCCATCATCTTCCCAGCAACAAAATAACAGGTGTCTACACGACTACAACCCATGGCCCTGCACACTACAGACGATGTGCATTACCACCACGCCATGGCAGATATACATAGATCCCAGGTTATCACATACAGATCATCCGGCACAAACATTTAATAGTGCTGATGTCCCCAGACATATATGTTCACATCTATGGCCACCTTTACATCTACATATATCATATATATTATTTGTATACATATATACATGGACATATCTCTCTCATTCTCTCTCTCTCTCTCTCTATATATATATATATATATATATATATATATATATATATATATATATACATATATATATATATATATATATATATATATATATATATATATATAGAGAGAGAGAGAGATACATACACACATATACATGTACACACATATGTAGATATGGCATTTATATCACGACAGCGGACCACATGACAGCAATGCATTAGACAAGAATGAAAAGGAAACTGCTACATGTGCCACCTGCATCATGTAGTGTTATTACTATCAACAAGGCACGTGTGTGTTATGTATGCCATCTCATGAGAGTCAGACCGTATCAGGGGTAAGAGTAGGGATGCTGACAGTTACTCACCAGACCTATTGGCGAAATGTGTGTTGACAACCCAGTGTCTTGGCAGAATATGCCGGGCTGTGGACACTATATAGGTCAGCAACAAAACACACTGAACACATCCCGCAGCTAGCCACCCACAGATACCAACACATATGGTATAGCTGCCAAACACACACACCTGCCATGCCTTGGAATCGAGCACCTACCTGTCTAGTCTACCACACTACAGCATTATGCAGTAACAGAATGCGCTACCGAGTTCCAGCATCACCGCACTCCCACAGCCATACATCTAGGTGGATGACATCATCCGCAAAGGCAAAGACGCCAATAGGAAATGTATGGGGAGTGAGCCATCTAAAAGCATTACTCTGTCCCCAGGCAGCTGGAAACACACACACACATACACACACTTGGCAGGGCTGGGAGTCGAACATACACCTAATGACCTTATCACACTACAGCATTACACAGTTACAGCATGCGCCATCAAGATTACTGGTACACAGCATTCCCAGAGGCATATTTATAGGTGGATGACATCATCCGCAAAGGCAAAGACGCCGATAGGGAATGTATGGAGTGGACGTCTACAAGCATTACTCTGTCCCAGAGAAGCCGGAAACACACACACTTGGCAGGGCTGGGAGTCGAACATACACCTAACTATCTTATCACACTACAGCATTATGCAGTTACAAAACGCGCTATCGAGATTACTGGGACACAGTACTCCCAGAGGCATATTTCTAGGTGGATGACATCATCCTAAGGCAAACGCCGATGTCAGACATCTAAAAGCATTACTCTGTCCCCAGGCAGCTGGAAACACACACACACACACACACACACACACACACACACACACTTGACAGGGCTGGGAGTCGAACAAACACCTAACTACCTTATCACACTACAGCATTATGCAGTTACAGAATGCGCTACCGAGATTAGTAGAATACAGCACTCCCAGAGGCATACTTCTAGGTGGATGACATCATCCGCCAAAAGCAAAGACGCCGATAGGGAATGGATGGGGAGTGAGCCGTCTAAAAGCATTACTCTATCCCCAGGCAGCTGGAAACACACACACTTGGCAGAGCTGGGAGTCGAACATACACCCAACTACCTTTTCACACTACAGCATTATGCAGTTACAGCCTTCGAGATTACTGGAATACAGCACTCCCAGAGGCATACTTCTAGGTGGATGACATCATCCGCCAAAAACGCTGATAGGGAATGTATGTGGAGTGAGCCATCTAAAAGCATTACTCTGTCCCCAGGCAGCTGGAAACACACACACACACACACACAGGCACACACTTGGCAGGGATAGGAGTTGAACATACACCTAACTATCTTATCACACTACAGCATTACGCAGTTACAGAATGTGCTACCGAGATTATTGGAACACAGCACTCCCAGAGGCATACTTCTAGATGAATGACATCATCTGCAAAGGCAAAGACGCCAATAGGGAATGTATGTGGAGTGAGCCATCTAAAGCATTACTGTCCCCAGGCAGCTGGAAACACACACACACTTGGCGGGGCTGGGGTCAAACATACACCTAACTACCTTATCCATCACACTACAGCATTATGCAGTTTCCAGGAATGTGCTATTGAGATTACTGGTACAGTACTCCCATAGGCATACTTCTGGGTGGATGACATCATCCTAGGCAAAGATGCCGATAGGGGAATGTATGTGGAGTGAGCCATCTAAAGCATTACTCTGTCCCAGGCAGCTGGAAACACACACACTTGGCAGGATGGGAGTCAAACATACACCTAACTGACTTATTACACTCATTACGTAGGTTACAGAACGCTACCGAGATTACTGGAACACAGCACCCAGAGGCATACATCTAGGTGGATGACATCATCCGCAAAGGCAAAGACGCTGATAGGAATGTATGTGGAGTGAGCCATCTAAAAGCATTACTATGTCCCCAGGCAGCTGGAAACACACACACACACACACTTGGCAGGGATGGGGAGTTGAACATACACTAACTATCTTATCACACTACAGCATTACACAGTTACAGAATCGCTACTGAGATTATTGGAACACAGCACTCCCAGAGGCATACTTCTAGGTGGATGACATCATCTCAAGAAAGGCAAAGAACGCCGATAGGGAATGTATAGATGGTGAGCAATCTAAAAGCATATTACTGTCCCAAGGTGGATGTAGACAAACACACAGCACTTGTGTGGGAGCTGGGCGGGACAACTGCCTTATGGAGCACTATTACAACACTACATAGATACGAGGATGCCATACAGTACTACCTCAAGACCAGACAGTCAACCAGTGTATTCAATGTAGGCATCCATCCTGGCGTGGGGCATGGACATCTATTGCCTGGATGACCACCATCATCGCTATACAGGATGTCAATGGCCATGCCATACACAGAGGCACATCACCGACACAAGGTGTCACTGGAGCATGCTTCACACACTTAGTATCACACTTCCGTTTGAATGTACTGTGTGTCCATCTACACAACGGCATACTGGGCATGCTCACACTTAGTAGAAGCGGCGCTATCTTGCATGCATACACGTTCTAAACACGGAAGGGCACAGCTTGGAATGTACCGTGTGTCCATCTACACAATCCATGCATTCTCAAGTATGCTCTCACATATGGTATAGCTGCCAAACACACACACCTGCCATGCCTTGGAATCGAGCACCTACCTGTCTAGTCTACCACACTACAGCATTATGCAGTAACAGAATGCGCTACCGAGTTCCAGCATCACCGCACTCCCACAGCCATACATCTAGGTGGATGACATCATCCATAAAGGCAAAGACGCCAATAGGGAATGTATGGGGAGTGAGCCATCTAAAAGCATTACTCTGTCCCCAGGCAGCTGGAAACACACACACACATACACACACTTGGCAGGGCTGGGAGTCGAACATACACCTAATGACCTTATCACACTACAGCATTACACAGTTACAGCATGCGCCATCAAGATTACTGGTACACAGCATTCCCAGAGGCATATTTCTAGGTGGATGACATCATCCGCAAAGGCAAAGACGCCGATAGGGAATGTATGTGGAGTGAGACGTCTACAAGCATTACTCTGTCCCCGAGAAGCCGGAAACACACACACTTGGCAGGGCTGGGAGTCGAACATACACCTAACTATCTTATCACACTACAGCATTATGCAGTTACAAAACGCGCTATCGAGATTACTGGGACACAGTACTCCCAGAGGCATATTTCTAGGTGGATGACATCATCCGCAAAGGCAAAGACGCCGATGTCAGACATCTAAAAGCATTACTCTGTCCCCAGGCAGCTGGAAACACACACACACACACACACACACACACACACACACTTGACAGGGCTGGGAGTCGAACAAACACCTAACTACCTTATCACACTACAGCATTATGCAGTTACAGAATGCGCTACCGAGATTACTGGAATACAGCACTCCCAGAGGCATACTTCTAGGTGGATGACATCATCCGCAAAGGCAAAAGACATTGATAGGGAATGTATGTGGAGTGAGCCGTCTAAAAGCATTACTCTGTCCCCAGGCAGCTGGAAACACACACACACTTGGCAGAGCTGGGAGTCAAACATACACCTAACTACCTTATCACACTACAGCATTACGCAGTTACAGAATGCGCTACCGAGATTACTGGAATACAGCACTCCCAGAGGCATACTTCTAGGTGGATGACATCATCCGCAAAGGCAAAGACGCTGATAGGGAATGTATGTGGAGTGAGCCATCTAAAAGCATTACTCTGTCCCCAGGCAGCTGGAAACACACGCACACACACACACACACACACACACACAGGCACACACTTGGCAGGGATAGGAGTTGAACATACACCTAACTATCTTATCACACTACAGCATTACGCAGTTACAGAATGTGCTACCGAGATTATTGGAACACAGCACTCCCAGAGGCATACTTCTAGGTGGATGACATCATCTGCAAAGGCAAAGACGCCAATAGGGAATGTATGTGGAGTGAGACATCTAAAAGCATTACTCTGTCCCCAGGCAGCTGGAAACACACACACACTTGGCAGGGCTGGGAGTCAAACATACACCTAACTACCTTATCACACTACAGCATTATGCAATTCCAGAATGTGCTATTGAGATTACTGGTACACAGTACTCCCATAGGCATACTTCTAGGTGGATGACATCATCCGCAAAGGCAAAGATGCCGATAGGGAATGTATGTGGAGTGAGCCATCTAAAAGCATTACTCTGTCCCCAGGCAGCTGGAAACACACACACACTTGGCAGGGATGGGAGTCAAACATACACCTAACTGACTTATTACACTACAGCATTACGCAGTTACAGAACGCGCTACCGAGATTACTGGAACACAGCACTCCCAGAGGCATACTTCTAGGTGGATGACATCATCCGCAAAGGCAAAGATGCTGATAGGGAATGTATGTGGAGTGAGCCATCTAAAAGCATTACTCTGTCCCCAGGCAGCTGGAAACACACAGACACACACACACACACACACACACTTGGCAGGGATGGGAGTTGAACATACACCTAACTATCTTATCACACTACAGCATTACACAGTTACAGAATGCGCTACTGAGATTATTGGAACACAGCACTCCCAGAGGCATACTTCTAGGTGGATGACATCATCCGCAAAGGCAAAGACGCCGATAGGGAATGTATAGATAGTGAGCAATCTAAAAGCATATTACTGTCCCAAGGTGGATGTAGACAAACACACAGCACTTGTGTGAGCGGGACAACTGCCTATTTATGGAGCACTATTACAACACTACATAGATACGAGATGCGCCACAGACAGTACACCCTTCAAGACAGTCAACCAGTGTATTCAATGTAGGCATCCATCCTGACGTGGGGCATGGACATCTGTTGCCTGGATGACCACCATCGCTATACAGGATGTCAATGGCCATGCCCATACACAGAGGCACATTACCGACACAAGGTGTCACTGGGCATGCTCACACACTTAGTATCACACTTCCGTTTGGAATGTACTGTGTGTCCATCTACACAACGGCATACTGGGCATGCTCACACACTTAGTAGAAGCGAAGCGCTATCTTGCATGCATACGGATTCTAAACACGGAAGGGCACAGCTTGGAATGTACCGTGTGTCCATCTACACAACGGCGTACTGGGCATGCTCACGCACTTAGCATTTGCATAGGGCTGTCTTGCATGCACACAGATTCTAAACACAGAAGGGCACAGTTTGGAATGTACTGTGTGTCCATCTACACAACGGTGTACTGGGCATGCTCACACACTTAGCAGTAGCAAAGGGCTGTCTTGCATGCACACAGATTCTAAACATGGAAGGGCACAGTATGATGTTACTGTCCCCACGTACATGAAGGCCACTCACATGTACTGACCAGTACACACTCAAGAGCCATCACAGATGTCTCAGGTGCAGATCACAGAGGTAAATGCCACATTCTACTATGTAGCCCTCAGACATCACCATGTCCTTGGACCAACAACACACATCCATACATTACCACAACACCGTGTGACTCATGACCAGTGGACTGTACATTGGTCTACAGCAACTGTGCAGACTACACATGTACTGACAGGGTGCCATCATGTGTTATGCAATGCAATGATACCACTGTACATAACCAGGTCGGCTCTACACATAACAGGGGCCCTGGGTCTTACACAGCTGTGACAGATGACTGTCGCTATACACCAAAGAACACACATGTTTGGATATGACATATATGTAATCGCAGTGGATATGTGCATGGACCACACACACACACACACACACACACACACACACACACACACACACACACACACACAAAACACATATGTACATAGCATAGCTTTTGCTGTCCTCCATGCAGACAAGTGGCTACAGCAATCACATGCATGCACATGGAAGGTAGGTCCATGGCTGTTGAATGCTAACAGTACATGAGGTAGCAATGTTGACCGAGGAAACATTCCCTCCATACTAGTTACCCATGACACCCATCATATCATACAACAGTCCATGTGTTATGTATATCATCACACATGTCCACCAATTGCAATGCATACAAACATGGCTACATGACAGGCATGTAGGACCAACACACATGTACATGTAGTGGTGTGCATGCAGCTACCATGCATGTGCAGTAGCTGATGTATGTAATTCATCTGTACCTAACTACAACATGCAGTTGCAATGCAGCCCCATCACTGACACCTGTACATGGTGAAATACTGACAGTATGGTAGGATGTACATCAAGTATGGATGGATGTGTGTACATAAAGTGGTGATCCACCTTTGTAGATGGATGTTTGCCGGGGATGGTTCACAGGTGTGTCACAAGCCATCCTACCATTACATGTGCAAAGAGTACGCTATGTTACTGTTACTTGACCGTGAAGACATAAAACCTACACAGCGGTCGGGTGTTACTGACTGTAAGTCACGTGACACCTGTAACACTTACATCTTCCCATGTGCATATAGCAGCACAATTGCCGAAGGTAGCATTGGTACACATAATGCGGCCAATACTGCTGCATGTCTGTCAGGCGATTATCATCATATAGCAGGTGTATCATTCACAGTACTGCCAAAGTGGTGTGTTCGACCATATATGCGACATATATGCATATGGTGGGGAATACATCCCAATTGTTACACACTCCTGTACACTGTTGTCAAGATCTGTACATGCTGCAGTGTGGAAAGCATGACGTAGGCAGGGGTGGTGTGTGTATCACACACGTCAGCTATCCATATGTGAATGACATTTGTGTACTCCACAGTGTGTGTGTGTGTGTGTGTGTGTGTGTGTGTGTGTGTGTGTGTGTGTGTGTATGTATGGCTGTCTGGTGCATAGAGTGAGGGTGTATGCTACAATACAGAACAGACAGGATCCCTAACCCCTCATGATGATGCAGTCTACTACCCTGTTGATGCCATCGGTCTCAGCCTTACTGGCTACATGTACATGTTCATTCTCTGTGTCACGTCATGTGGGTGCACAGTACTGTGAGGGTGATTATCACATAGGCAGGGGTCCTCACCTCAACACTATTGAATGTGCATTATAGTGTTGTTGACCCCGTGAGTGTGGACATGTTACTGTGTGTTTCTGTGCATGTCTGTGTGTGTTCTCATCCTGTAATGTGACAGAGTATTACTGCTACACAGTGAGGCCTCATGCTATCAAGTGGCCTCTAACGTTATCATCGGCCAGACCGCTGTGTAAATCCCCTGCACCATGTCAACATACCTGTGATGTGACCTGGTATGGATGTCATGTCTCTAGCCACTGTAGCCTATTAAACAGCCCACATGCTTCTGGATCAGTAGATGTGTGGACATCTGTGGTATGGTAGCCTTTCTAACAGTCAGGTTGAGGCTACATATAGCATGCTGGTATTGACATACATGCCTGTGAGTACCCCACATTTACAGATGGGAAACTGCAAACACTGCTACTTGTTGGCACATGCAAGTAGACCATAAGGAGGGAACCAGGGCATCATTGCCAACATGCTGTTACTGTTGTTACCAAGACACATACTGTGAACATATAACAATGCATTATAAACCTGTACTACATGGCAAGTCTGGTGCGTGTCAACAGTACACAACTAATGTAATATACACTTCTTTCACTATTCTGTTCACCCTGTGAATCAGACCATTTGAGCATGTTCCTGCACTGATGGTGTGGATGACAGGGATGCGGCACAGGCATCATCATATGCACAGGGTGATAATGTTAGTCTGCACCAGTGGATGACATCATGTGTGTGGGTAAGGGCCGGTGATCAGATACGACATGTGTGGTCGTTATGCATGTGGGTGTTGCGGTGCCCTACAGATGTTTTTGCTGTGTACATGTATGATTGCATACAGTTCTGCCTTTTGCCAGGCCTACACAGGGGTATTATTGACAGCTCCAGATTGTACAGACCAGGATGTACAGCTCACTGTGTCCGGCCACGGCCACGTGACCTGTGCCTGCCAGGGATTGCACGGGCACTACCAGATGGAGGTACAGATTGGCTACTGTCCGATGAATCATGTCCACTGGAACCATGTCCCCACTGGGAACATCCAGGTCCACGTCCACGTGGCCTGCTGTGTCCTGGTGTGGACAGCGCAGCACCAGTTGCACTGCTACTGCTACCGGCACTATGGGAGCGGGGATGTGAGGTGGCTCGTTCACGTTGACCTGCACTAGGTAGTGTAGCTGGCCTATGTCCACGTGGCCTACGCCTCACTCCTACCAGATGTTCCAGCACAGACAGCTCACGCTCGCGGATTGCCATGCCATGGTCAAGGATTCTGACCATGTCACCCAATCGCCTGTTCAGAACATCAGCAATCTGCTGTTGAGCATTTGCCATTGCCTGGATGTTGTCGTTTAGAGTACGGATAGCAGCCCTCTGAAGCCTCTGCCCTTCTCTGTTCTGCCATTCAGCACGTGCCTGTGCTGCCATTACAGTCTGGAACATGCGTCTGGTGACACCAGCTGCTGCGCTCTGTCCTGCAGGTACATGTCTACCAGAGGTCCTCCTACGAGCCTGTGTGGCACATCTGCAGTCCTTACACTGACACCATGGTGTGGAGACACACCTTCTGTAGCCAACACACGTTCCTGTTCCAAGCTAACATACACTGACTGTCCTTCCTCTATGGCCACTGGTGATGGGGTATGTGTTGGCATGAGAACTGTGTGCGGGGAAGAGGGGGGGTGTAGCTGGGATGGCAACCATTGGCACAGATTCAGCCCCTGACAACCCTGCCTGTACCTCATGCATATGTTCATCACTGCTAGTATCTGTGGGGACACTAACATCAGACGGACCACAGGAGGGTAACGCACCTACATCACTTGTGAATGCAAAGAAAGTCTCTACATTACAATAGACACACACACACACACACACACACACACACACACACACACACACACACACACACACACACAGACACACACACACAGACACACACACACAGACACAAACATAGACACACCATGCATGTGATTTGACAGACGGCATGCAGCATGCGTGTGATACAGCAGACGGCATGCAGCTCAGACATTAATAGTCGTAGTTAGCATACCTCCCTGGGTTGCACATAACAGCAAGCAGGTGTCATATCAGTAGCCATGCAGTTCACACAATCATGGTAGTAAGCATGCATCCCTGTGATACACCATGTGGACCAGCATAGGTTTACAGTACACATGGCTGAAGTGACCTTGGCATGTAATCTGCTGACGTGTGCATTGACATGCATACATGTCTGACACAATGGTGTCCTAACACATGTACAGCATTGTAATGGGTATCACATTGCAGTGTTGTCTGTATGCCCTACAGGTAGAATGCACATCTAGCAAATGTGCATGAGCTTGGAAGGGTAGTGTGAGGTGTCTACATTGCTATACAGTGTGAAGTACAGACACTGTGCCATTGCATGGCATCATGAGGCATCTATATTGCTATACAGTGTGTAATAAGCACACATTGCATAGCCATAACTGCGTGCATACACATGACATAACTGTGGATTGTGACCCATGTTGCTGAGGTGTATACACACCAAACCATGCTGTGTCATGTGACAGGTCACTGGAAGACCTATGGATGAAACCCCTGCACAACTACTACAGAGTCTTAGCTGCCTGGCAACCATGTCCACACATGGCAGACTTGTCAATACACCATGTCCCACATGACATTGATGTACCACACACATGAGGTGCATGGCTGAAGGTGATGTCCTACAGCAGCAAGGGAAATCTATGGTATCTGTGGCCTGATGTGGTGTCAATGTCTGTGGAAGCTGTACAGGTGACTACTGTCATTCTATGACACAGTCATGATGTTCAACACATCTTATATGGTCAACTTACGTGACACCTCCACTAGCTGTGCACAAGCTTTTAGGATGTCCAGTGTACCACATCAACTGTATAATCAGTCAACTAAGGCTATAGTTGGACCATGTGTGGACAATGTGCAACAGGGTGTATACACATCACATCTACTATGTGGCTACATGTCTCTGGCCATCCTCCATGGCCATGTGTGAACATGTGTTGGACAAATGTTTGTGATGGCCGTCTATCTCACATGTCTGTGTAGTCCCATATGACATACACCCATAGATGTCAGATATATCACCGTCCACAGGGCTATGCAGACAATGAGTTGTATGTTTGTTATGTGGGGTATGTATTATGGGATAGTGTGATAATATTGCAGCCAGAACACTACATGTCTGGGACATGTCAGATGGCACATCACAATGTGTGCACCCATTGCAGGGGCATATAACACAATGGTGACTCCTGTGGGCTGCCCATATCCCAGCTCACTGTGTGGTACTGTTTGCGTACCACACATGGGTTGTTCCAATGTATAGTACATATGCCTACATTGAACAACACCTCCACCATTGTATGCACAGCTGTCCACACATGTAGCAATGACAGATACTGTGGTTTCATGTCAGTGTTTTATTTCATTTGTATATATTGCACATGGGTAGCCAGTGTGAATGATGGGAGATGCGACCTGTATATCGTGACTGGACCATACATCATGTGTACATGTGTTAACTGGCCACATGGCGAATAGATATATGCATTAACATGCCTGATACTGATGACAGTCTCACCTGCAATGGACTGATGTCTGTGTGGCATGCCAGAGGTACCTGTATAGGGGTGACACAGCAGTCTGAACATTATCCATGACTGAATGACAGCCACAGGGTGCACTGTGCATGTTAACACATTCGCCTGTACAATAGCATATAGTATGCGCATGTGTGCATGCACAGAGTAGCATACTGTAGTATGCAGCATGTGTGTAAACATACCTTGCATATGATGTTACATTACATATTGTACAGTGACACATGCAACTAAACGAGATATAATAGTCATATGTGCAGTAGTGACTTACCAGGCAACTCCAGGCTCATTGGTTGGGTGACACCCACCTCCACGATGGCAGCTAGTATTTATGGATGCTGTTCAGAGGGTGTCCCTAGGCTGGCCAGTACCTCCTTGGTGTATGTGAGTGGGGGCTGGGTTGGTGGCCCACCACCTGTTCCACCTTGTTCCCTGGCGATTGCAGTGGCACGCTGTTTTGCATGTCGTATCAAGTCCATGCAGTGTCTGCGCACTTGCTGTAGGTGCAGTTATGGCCAGGTGCAGTTATGGCCACCCACATCATTAACCCTCCTGCAAAGGTCCTGCCACAGGTTGTCACACTGCTGGGCATGCTGTGGAACATGGCTGAACAACACCTCATAGTTTTCATGGAGGTACGGGATGAGGACATCATCCTCCTGGCAGCTGTACGCTGGCAGGCGGGAACAAGGCATTATCTGGAAGACATAATGATGGTGACAAGTCACAGTATCACATAGATATACATAGATACAGCTGCACATACATGTGTATTAAATCTAGTACATCTGCACAGTTATCTTTGCAAATCATCATGACACTGACATGAATGACATGTTTGTGTCACACATATAACACCCGTTATGCATTGGATATCATCACCATATATGTGTGTGTCACCTCATTACATTGTTCATACTCCATGTGAATGCTGTCTTGATGTGGGCATGTCTGTTTGCCTGTACTGGTGTTCTTACCTATCAGCACATGCCTGGATGTGTCCACAGTGATGCTGTTGACCTTGATGCTGTGTATATGTCACATATCAACACATACACTGCCTTAATGGACATGAGCAGTGTCATTGCACACATACGCATGGAACCTTTACATGCATGTGTTTTGCCATATGCATCTACACGGCACTATGCGGCAGTTCAACATCCTGCCAATGATCGCCTGTGTTGCACATGTGATAGACATGGGACAATGGCTAGCCGGACATCATTCGCAGGGATGATTATCAACTATAGCACGTACGGGCAAGGTTTCCTAGCTGTATCCGACAGCCATTTTGCCACCACGAGGTGCATCAGTGCCACATTACTGATCCAGACAGGTAATAATACATCTTCCATGCGGTCATCACACCATGTATGACAGAGATGACATGTGCAGCTTTGATGGACAGGGTTGCGTGGTATGGCGGGAGTATGTAACATGTATGGCACAGGGATCTGTCCAGCATGTGGCGATCCGGTGGCTGTCCATGACGTATGTCTTTCAGATCAGGATATGTATGTGTAACATGTCCAACAGCACAGTGTAGCACATGTCTTTATGCAAGGTAGCCAGCATGCTGCATAGTGGAGGTGAGGATTGTGAAGGCTGTTATCACCCATCCACGCATGGCCAATACCCCTTAAAGGTTATATGTGATACGATATTGGTCACCCGAGTGCTGAGTATGCCTGTCCAATGATCTCCATGCTCATGGATGGCACCCTGTCATGACATGGGTGCCTCGTATGACTACCTAATAGGCCTGGAGACATCACCAACTTAGGGAGGTGAACTGCACAGCACCATCCCTTACACAGTGTCCATAATGTTGACCACTGCCTAGGTGGTAGTTAATGGGTACAGGGTTATACACCTAGCGGTGACAATGCTATTATCAGCTGTCAGATTGTGCACATATGTCACACACCTCACCCACAAAGCCCATTCTGTATGTTGTCCACAACACTGAAACAGCTATTGCTCCTAGGTCATGGTCATTCACATCCTTACATACACAGATGCCTCCCATTTGTCTGTGTGGTATGGGCTACAATGAGGGAGGAGTACAAAACAGTAACCCTGTTTTACTGTAGCTGCCACTGGAGTGATATGCACATGTCACTCTGACACCTTTTGTAGTGTTGATTCTGTCAACAGGCCACTGGTAGAACACTCCTGTGACGTACAAAGGTACATCTAGTATACTCAGTGTAGCTGGAACACGGTATGGGTGATGATGTCCTATGACCTGTCACAGGTATGCTATGTAGTGTGAAATCATCCGTACTGTCATCTACTTCTGTACTGCTAACATCTATGTTGATAAAGGTTCATAGACTTTCAGACCATACTCAGTAGGGTAATAGTGCAGTGCCTCCAATTATGACTGTCGTCTCCACTTGTGGGTTGCAGTGGGTTGATATTATCCAACACCCTATCTGTATTGCATATTCATGCTCAGCACTTGTTCAGAACTTGTGAGCACTTCATGAGCTACTAATTACTATAGCACCCATTCCAACTCATTTCTTACAAGTACACTGTCTGTCCTTACATTTCCAGCTTGCTTACAGTACAACAGCTGTTGTACACATGTAACTCACATATCTTGTGAGACATGGTTGAATATACAGGCATGTCCAACTGTCATGTACCAGTGCTATTGCCTGTCTATATGATGAATATGGAGAACATGTGGTAATAGAGCAATTGTCTCATGTACACAGTCAATGCTCACCTCCAAACATACGACACTACAGCCTGTGGGAGATGCACATATGTAGCCATGCTGGGGGTAATGCTCTCACCAACCCAGACTGTACCTGACATTCATGTGGGGACGTGTAACATTTGCAACACACCACACTCATCACATAGTCTCACAAGATCTCCACCACCACAGGCCACACATAGTATGAGAACGACATTTGCAGAACCTCTCCATACTCTGTGTAGACACCAGAGGCAGCCCCCATCACCAAACACAACAACAATTACTTATAGCCCACAGACTCATGTGTGCCCATCAAATACAGCCAATAGGGTGTTATAACATACCCAACACACCAGTCATAGGTGACTCTGTAGGCGGTCACACTGATGTCCCACTCAGCAGGCTACACAAGGTGATAGTCGCTTATATCTAGCTGTCGGGTAACTGGTTCTCCAACATAACCTATGCACCCATGCCACACCTCACCAGGTACAATTTGACTGTCATTCTCCATGTTAGTGTGATGCCCCGAGATGTAACTTCCCAGACTACATGTGCAGGGACATGCAGTAGCTCTCCATTCTTGTAGCCCAGAAGGTATCGGCCAAGCCCTGGGGAGCATTCTGCATTCATCCAGACTAGATACCACTGTACAACAACTGACTGTTTCATTTCAACAGTTCCCTATGCTTCTGCTGTCATTCCACAGGCATCCAGTATCTGTCCATTTTGAATGACATGGTCAACAAAACACGATGCTTTGGCACAGATGACCTGCACCTGTCAGCCCTTGGAGTACAGATAACATGTAAGGCAATTGCTGCTCCTATACTGCCTGTCTTGCACAGTTTCCAATAACATTCACCACCAGAATGGGAACAGGCAAGCAAAACATGGGGTCATGTGACTCAATGCTTGACATCCCCTCTGACACACGCAGGCACGGCACTCCTTATAATGGACCACTTCAATATCTCTGCAGTGACTGGGACCTGCCTCTATGCTCCGCAGAGCACACCTGCACTGACAGGTTATATGCAGACCACACCTTTCAGTCATGTAACCTGGACCGGAACACTCATGGCTGAGGTCCATATTTCACTATGTTGTACACACCTCCTGGCTGGTTACTTAGCACAATGCATCAGAAGTGATCCACGTGCAACTAACTGTGGCCAGAACTGCTATACACATTGTAACATGCTACAGATTCAACAACATACCCCATGGTTACCGGCCCTCATTTCTTGGTGATCTGGACAGTAGGGTTCAGACAGGTACTACTGATGTGCGACTGAAACTACCCCACACTTAGTAGATAGCTACTCATGTACCGACACATTAGGCCAACACTGTCCAGGATTCATGACCTCCACTCGGCTAGATCAACCCATACACATCACCACCAAGACCAACAATATCCTAGACATAGACATTACCAACATGTCACTGGTGTTCCACATCTGTGGTTATCCCCTCGTTGGTAGTTTCCGAACATATGCTAATCACCCTTGTTATTCACATCCCGGCACCACACCCTTCATGGCATACACAGTACAAGATTAGTACAATGCCTACTACAGACATCTTATGACAGCAGTAGTAAACGTCATGACACCCGTGCAGATGGACAATGCACATACAAACGCTGAAACATACCCCAGTGCACTTCATTAGCACTTACACGACTGCATGGATCATGCTATTCCAAACAGATACATGATGATACCCACCAGATAATGGACGCCACTCTGGGGGTCCAGTTCCATGGACATAATGTACAACAAAAGGTGGAGGCTGTTGCAAAGTGGAGTACAATCCCATGGGTGGGGTAGCTCACTGGTCAGCCTCAGTAGTGCTCTGGGATCCCTTATCACATCCTCCAAACCTAGCTACATAAACATTACTGCGACACATTCCAGGGTGTTCCACAAAGCATTATGGAGGTATGTCAGTAGTGAATGGCAATACCCACATCTGCTCTGACATACGACGGTTACTTAGGAACATTACAGAACTGAGTGATGTTAGCAATATCCTGGTGGATGGGTTCAATGCTAACTTTACACCCTCTCACTCCCTACAGGGCCATAAGCCATGCAGGAACATTGCGGGGTCCCTGCGGTCACAACTACACAGTTCCAACCTGCACTACCTAAGGCCTGGAACACAGACTCCATGTGACCATCCAACATCCCAGGCTGTGATTTACACAAACCTCAGAATGACATGTCTCCTCACATGGCCACCAGATTCACTAATAGCCTTGTATCAGACATTGTGGTCCCTGAATGGCGCACAGCAACAGTTATCACACTCCACACAGGTGGCACCACAATGAACCAGAGGGACTATTGCCCTATACGTCTGACTGGACTGTTCTGCAAGGCTATGGGGCACATCATCATGGAAGTCATTCACAGAGACATTGGTGGGCTCCAGACATTTAATGCCACACAGGTTGGACTTGTTAGGGCCAGATCATGGCTCCTACACCTGGTGGACTCCTTTGATACAGTTACCAGGGTAGTTGATGATGGCAAGGGGGTCCACACAGCCTACATTGTCCTCTTATTGGTTTTCAGCACTGTTCTCCATTCTGGTATTGACAACATACACATCCACCTGCACATCGACCCCTACGTCTCAGGATGTTATGCAAAGTGGCTCACGGATAGGACCCACACAATGAGGGTAGCATACCATAGTACCTACTGTATTTCAGTTACACTTGGCATACCACAGTCCTCAGTCATAGGGCCCCTCATGTTAGGTATATGCTTCCCTGAGGTACAGGCTAGCACAGAGGGACTTTTCCTGACTAGGTTTCCAGACAACTGTATACAAGGCACCATGATTGATCCACCAGCTGATACAGACTCCCTCCATAAGGGTGTCACTGTGACGGATACCTAATGTCGATAACATGGCCTCAAGCTGCATGACACATGGTGCATGAACATCCCCTTTGGATTACACCAATCACCCACTGACTATCACATAGGTGGTAGTCCCCTACATACATGTGACATTATATGGGATCTTAGTACACACGTATGTAGCACCCACTCCTTTGATAACCATATTGCCAATGTGACGTGGGTATCCTTTTACGTGGCCACCCTTATCTGTACTGGGTTTGTAGCTGGAACAAAGGCACCCATTGTACCTCTAAACTCCTGATGCATACACACATTCAAGGGTACAACACCCCATTTAGGGTGTACCTTACAGAACAGCAATGGCTTTACATACCACAACATTAACACACCATGAGGATTATTGAGCTCCGAAGGTTGACATATGCGGCAGTACTACGGACACCACGACTGTACACATTTGCATACTGCATACTCAGGGGTGACCTCTGCTGAACATACAGGGCCCATGTCCACAACAATATTCATGGATATACTCCACATAAGCAACATAAGCAAAAGCCACTGAGAGCAACATGCTCATGTTATGTGCACAAACGCAACAATGAGTGGGATGTTCTTGAGGGTTACATTCCCAAACCAGACACTCACCATGCTTTGGAACATGATTCCTATGTACATCACGCAGGGACACTCAGTAGCACTGTTTATGAGATACCTCACTTGGTGGATGGGAGACACACATGTACACCAGGGATCACTGCAGTGTGGCTGTACTGTGCAGAGGTGCAGGTAACACATGGTTCTGCTGTTCACAGACAGGACACTACCCTAGAGAGGTGCCGCTGGTGTAAACACTGTAGTTGGAGTAACACAAATAGAGATAAAAAGATTTGCGCAAGGGAACCACATTCCTAAAATCACATAAAACAAACTAAAAAGTCCCATAAACAGGAATGTGGAGGCTTAGTCAATCCAACATGCACTTCACTTGTAATTAAGCGAGTCCACTTCAAACCAATGAATTGAAATTCAAGTGGAAGCGAAAAAAGCAAAGTCTAAGTATACCACAGGGAAGAAAGTCCACAAAACTCCAAGATGCCTGGAACGTTCTTTATTTACATGCTGTAAGTGCTTTCACCAAAACGGCTTCATCAGACTGTGATAGCATGCATATTCAACAGTCCTTAAATACCATCATTAATTGATAACAGGGTGTTATCATATTATGCAATTATATAATTATTCCATTTAAAACATTTTTGAAGTCACAATGAATGTTGAAGTGTCTTAAGAAAACTTTTAAAAACTTTAAAAAACTCATAGTATAGGAAATAACATATAAAACATACAAAAAGTTGCAATACTATATCATATCTACACTATTTATGTCATGCACATTTAGGTTAGCCTTCAACCAGTGTTAAAAAGAAGAAAAAAGAAGGAAGTTATGTAGAGTTTTAAATAAATGAAATTTTAAATGTGCACGACATAAATAGTGTAGATATGATATAGTATTGCAACTTTTTGTATGTTTTATATGTTATTTCCTATACTATGAGTTTTTTAAAGTTTTTAAAAGTTTTCTTAAGACACTTCAACATTCATTGTGACTTCAAAAATGTTTTAAATGGAATAATTATATAATTGCATAATATGATAACACCCTGTTATCAATTAATGATGGTATTTAAGGACTGTTGAATATGCATGCTATCACAGTCTGATGAAGCTGTTTTGGTGAAAGCGCTTACTGCATGTAAATAAAGAACGTTCCTGGCATCTTGGAGTTTTGTGGACTTTCTTCCCTGTGGTATACTTAGACTTTGCTTTTTTCGCTTCCACTTGAATTTCAATTCATTGGTTTGAAGTGGACTCGCTTAATTACAAGTGAAGTGTATGTTGGATTGACTAAGCCTCCACGTTCCTGTTTATGGGACTTTTTAACACTGTAGTTGGGCTTACACATAGACTTGCCAGACAGCATAGTACCTCACTATGAACGTGTGAAGCTATTACATGTCCTTTGTGCATGGTTAATTGAGTAGCTCTTCCATTTCGATTAGCTATCATGCTGTTACAGTGTCCCATGACTACAAGCCATATGTATCCTGTTATTGTGTATTGTATATACCAATAGATGATACCTTTTGTTTGCATGATATAACTGTTGTGCTGTGTAGGATATCTGACATATCTACCTACAATACTGTACATTACACATATTTTACATATTATCCCATAATGCAAAGCATACTTGCACAGCAGGACCACCTTAGGCATGTTATTGTCGTTATATGCCCATACACATGCCTACTGTGACAAAATATCAACATATACTATCCCCTGCTATGGCACGTACTTGTTGGACATACCCTACAACTGACGGCGGGTGGTGTGGAATTGTTCTGTTTAAAGCCCTCATGTAGCATCCCTTGTGGTGTCTGTGATGTTTACCTTGTGGCCCACAGCAAGACACACAATTTCTACAAGCATTACTATGCTCAGCAAGACATCACTACATAATACATTTTCCCACTTTATGCATTGCGGACACTTTTAATTAATACAAAACAGGCTATACATACACTAACATACTGAGTGTTCTACATACCTTGTTAGCGTTCTGAACTTTCGTAAATATCTCTCTTACACCTTTACTGTTTAAACAGTTCTATGGTATGAGTATACGGTTTGAATGTCTGGCAAGTCATCCTTATATACGTCGATACCTGTAATATGTGGTTTTCTGCCGCCAATTGGTGTTCCTGAGTAAATTATTACATGCACATCAGCTGTGCAGCTACTCCATTCGCCAATTACACGGCAACAGTGGGGTATAATTGAATTCTCCACTTGGGCGTTGCCCTTTTGCGCTATCTTCGGAGAGACGGCCTGTATGTGTTTTGTTGTGTGGAATTGCAACTGCTATTTGTAGAGACACGAATATTTTGGATTCATGTCCCCCGTGGATTGTGTGATGGCTAGAGTATGTGGTTCTACATGTGAGTGTACCTGTCATCTCAACCATCTGATAAGGGACTATTGCAAACAAAACCTGTAACATCGCCGTCTGTTCCATTATACAACAGCTACGATTTCACATGGCGCCTTTACAAATGTGTCTTTCACAAGGTATGTTAATGCTTCTGCAGATGTAATTGAGTGAGTGGATGTTTGTGATGTTATTACAGTCTGTATTGCTATTGTTTCGTGTGTGGGAGATGTAGGTGGGTGTATATAGCATATACAGGTTTGTGGGAACTGCATTTCTACTTATTCCATATATGTGTGTGGGCTCCTTCCCTAATTGAAGACCTATCAGTTAGTAGACTGAAACTATGGTTGTTACGGGCTTATACATTGGGCCATTGTTAATTAGTTTCTATACAGTAATCAGGTGAGGTTGATACTTCCATACCTCTGGAAATACAGCGATATGTAAAGGAATGTTACTAAATGACAGCTGTCCCGTGTATTTCTGTCACAGATATTTGCACTTATTGCAGTTGCGTTGGTGACTGAACCTCTTTGGCATGGGTTGCCACCTTTTCAAATGGCCATAGTGGGACATTTGCAGGACACACATCGGTGTTTACAGGTCGACACATACCCACGGTCAGTACACAGGATAGCACATACTTTTATCCTGAATACATACTTATTCTTGTAGCACTTTAGCTACTTATCATGTTTCATGTAACATTTACATTTTTTAGATACAGGCATAACTATTTAATGCAACAATTACATAATATATGGGACATAATTATGTCCTACAATCTCGGACATTTGCCCTTTTTAATATTTTTTGTCAGGACACAACTACCGTAATGATCTACCTCCGAGTTAGCACTAACAGCACATGATGCAAACACACACACACACACACACACACACACACACACACACACACACACACACACACACACACACACACACACACACATTAGAGTCCCATGGAAATGCACACAGCACCCTCAACACACACATACACAGATTACGGCAATCACAAACACAGTTGAACACAGTACCTACGTGGACTGCAACACCGGCAGTGATAACTAAATGACCCTTAATATCGTGATAATATTACATGCGGTTCTATTGTTCCAGTACTGTGTTCTTTCGGTCTTTCAGCCTCGTGATTACACGTGTCGGTATGTGACACATTCCATAGTTGGTAGTATCCTATTTATTTGTACCTCCATGGTTGTGTACATGTCGTTGACCTATCTACATATTTGCAGATATAGGTGAATCCGTATATATCAACATATATCTCTCTATCACCCTTTCTATCTCTATTATGTATATGTATATGTGTGTATATATATATATATATATATATATATATATATATATATATATATATATATATATATTTATATATTTATATATAAACCAGAGAGAGTGACAGGCAGAATACACCTTTCATTGTGTACATGTCGGTGTATACTGTTACCTGGACTCCGCACGTTTGTGTTTGAACCTGTCACATTACACACCTGCCGTTGGTACATCTTGGGTAGCTTAGTGTTAGGTGATTGTGTACATGATTGCGTGTTCTACTCCTGGCAGTGGTCATTTTACCCTTCAGAGCAGGCACTATTAGTACAGGGGTGAAAAATGCTGGTTTCACCTGTTCTGGACATCACTGACCGTGATCTGTGCGATATTCAGAGAAGCTTAGACCTGTTTCACGCATATCCGTATAGTCATATTTAAACGACGCTTACCAGCACTGGGCAATGCATATTCCCACTAACATGTGCTAAACATGATCTGATGACCTGCATCCAACATGCATTATTCGTGCCTTCGGGATTACGCTACATCCCTTGCAGGACTTGGGACTGGGAACATGCACGACAGTCACTGCATTTACCACTTGGGCATCTGGGATTTGTACACGTGTTATGGTGTTTTGTATGTGGACTGTACTACAGCTGTTTCTCCATATTGTGATCAAATGGGTAACTCAGTTAGTTTACATATGGATGAGACCTATTAATGGTATGTCCAAGTGATGTTTAATGGATGTGCTCCAGCATTGGGTATGTATGTCACAGTGAGCCACACACTATAATGTGCTACACCTTCACACAACCATAGGTGGAGCATGCTGGGGTGACAGATACCTGTCATGGGTACACCCCATGCTTCACCACTACATCCATGATTACATTATATGGAACCCCTCATTAACACACCAGGGAATCCATACAGAGTGTGTGGGAAACAGTGATTACACACATGGATCCCGCAATTGTCTCTGTTCCACTGAGTGACAGTTGGTTACTCAATGTGGTGGCGACAGCAGACACTGTTTGCCTCGATTGATGAATGGCCTCTGACAATCGGGCGTGTACCTACCGATGTACCTAGGAACCTATACACACAGTACCAACATATGCTGATATGTGCGTGTACTGCTGACATTCCTTGTTCCAATAGCTGTTGTGGGTACAATGGTTGAGGGCTGCCTATGTAGGATTCACACAGTAAGCCACCTATACATTACAATTTACAGGTGGTCATGTATGTGTGCCATCCATTTTACTGTGTGTGCAGGTGGAGAGGTGTGTCAGTCCATAGGGGCCTACACTGTCAGAGTATGTGCTATACGTTCCCTCTTTGCCAAGGCATAGGCATATTGGGCATGCCTCTGTCTGCCTACTGGGGCTGGCACGGGGTGTTCGTGGTCTGAATCCCTCTGTGCCTGTGATGGCCTTGGCAATTGCAGTGGGCTGTGAGGGCCTTCACCATTTTGTCCCTGCTGCAGCTGTTTCCGCAGGATCATATTATGTAGCATGGCACATACTATGAGGATGTGGGCACACATGCCTGGAGAGTACTGCAAGGCTCCACCAGATATGTCCAAGCAATGGAACCGTGATTTCAGCATCCCGAACACACGCTCTATAATGATTCTGGTTTGTGCATGTGCCTCATTATGGCGTTCTTGCATGGGTGTGTGTGCATTTCTGATGGGAGTCATCATCCACGGCTCCAGTACATAGCCAGCATCCCCCACAAGGTGGCCATGTGGGATGTCCCCCCTGACAAATACCTGATACAGCTGTGAGGCATGCCAGATGTGGGAGTCATGGTAGCTTCCAGGGCTGCCAGCACACACAACCATGATAATGCCCTGGGCATTGCACATGACCTGGCAGTTGATGGAGTGGTATCTCTTGCGGTTTATGTAGTGCCTACCATGCTCACCGGGTGGTGACTTGATATGTATGTGTGTGCAGTCTATCGCACACAGTACCTCTGGGTAGTGTGCCACATGGTGGAAGAGATGCATACTGCTGGCCAACTCCTCCTGAGTTCAGGGGAAGTATATATGCTCATTAGCATGTGGTAACATGGCATCCAGGAACTGGTGTAGTATCCTGGATGCTGATGCCTGTGAGATCCCCATTATATCTCCAGTTGGCCTTTGAAAGGTACCTGTAGCTAGTATTCGCAAGCTTACATATACCTTCATGTCCACTGGGATGGGTTCCCCTCTGTTGTTTCTGGATCTCAGGCGTGGCCGGTACAGCTCAACTATTTGCTGTAAGATGTCCATGTCCACCCTGTAACACTCTACTATCTCCAAATCATGTAGCCCTGGTAGGTTACCCTTGGTCTGAACACTCTTCTCCTCCTCTGGGGCCTGTGGTGGTTGTCAGCATCATCCTCCACAACACCGTCAGTCTCTAACACATGGTGATGAATCACAGCTATGGCAGCTCCCAACATGTACATTGTAAAAGTTCTCCATATGTTTACACCTATGGTGCAGTGTTTGGGAATACACAGATGTGTGTGGGGTGCTTTTACGCTTTATACTATTGTGCTGTGAACACCGATGATGCCATAGGGTGTGTATGTATGATTGTAGCTACAGGGTATCTTATGTGTTTTATGACAGGAACTATTATTGTGGTGCCTTTGGTGTTGAATTACATTTGGCTGCCGTGGATTACCTCTTGCCCTTCCCTTTACATTTCTTCACGTTTCACCTCCCATTTTCTGGCATGCATCCAGCAGCCTGCTTTCATTTGTACTTTCCTACACCTGGCTTACCTTGCATAATGTGTTTTATGGCAGGTCTACTGCAGGTTTGCTTTGCTCTGCTATGACAGTTCTCTTTTCTTTGCAATCCAACACCTGCCCTATCCTGTTTTGCAGGTTTCTGCAAGCAGACTTGTCAGCTGCCGTCGATTGCCCGCTGTGAGTTAATTCGTGTTAATTGCTCAGTTGTACTCCAATTACCCTACTGCGGCATTTCTTTATTTTCTACTCCTGACCTTCCTGTTTGAGCTATGGTGCGCGGTGCGTGCATCCACTTACCGGGTTACGGGCACGTTTTCCTCCTCGTACACATGCGCTTTCAGGCACCATATGTGGTCTTAGCTAAACGATGCTATACCTACCTCCCCACTCCTGTCCTGCGGCTTTGCTTAGAAATGGCCAGGCTGGATTTGCATTGTTCCAATGTGCTTACAGCTATGATGCACACCCCACTGCGGATGTTATGTATACCTCTAAGCCACTCCTCAGTGTTGTAGCGCTGCGCCGTATGGTACATCCTTAGTCCGGCGGAATGTTTGCGATTCACTATTACCTACCTCATTTGCATGGCATTGACTACTAATTCCTAGTTACCACGCCAAACACTGTCACAGACCCTTAGCAACCCTTGCAGCTTGGTTGTGGTGTACCATGCATACCATTGAGTATTATGGTGAAATCATGATTTGTATTACATTGCGATTTTATGACATTTGTATATATTTTCTTTGTGTTCCCGTTTGCGCACACATGCCCTGCGGTTGTACTTTGCGTTACTGTGGACATGACATTAAATGTTGTTTTTTAGGTGTTGTGCATCTTTTTTTATGCCATTGGCTGCATATTTGGCCATTGGCATATGTTAACTTTGTAATACGTGATTCTGGTCCGCTTTCATAGCTCCGATGTTCTGTTTGGAAAAATGTAAACCGTGTTTTTTGGTTTACATTTCTATGGGCTTATGCTACACCTGCACCACTTCATGAATCACTATGTACCTTCATTTGCATGGTGCGGCACTGTGCATGGGGTGATTAGCATACCTAAGCCGAGAGCTGTGCAGATCTGGCATATGCCAGTAGTGCACATGGAATTGGATCGTACCTGAATCACTCGGCGGCCGTGTTTGGCATTATACCACCTACGCTACGCTTGCGCCTGGCGCAAGCTTCATGAATCCTGGGGCTGATCTAATGAAAATGCATTAAACATGATACAGTTAAACAGGTTTCTCCAGAATACCACAAAAGCCAACACCTCCCAACAAACAGCAAGTTAGTTCTGCTTGCACAAACAAATTACTTGAGTGTACATAGCATGTAAATAAATATAGATATAGCAAATGGAATGCAAAACTGAAGGCACATAACATGAAACTGAATACAAACAAGATAGCAATTATGGTATCAAAATGGGGGAAATCAGAAGAATTGGAAAATTAAGATAGAAGAGAAAATAGTGGAACATAGTAATAATTTCAGGTAACTGGGAGCGGTGGTTGAGGAGATGGGAAGTCTGAATAAGGGGGTCAAAGCTAGAATCAGAGGTGAAGCAGCCAACTGGCGCAGAGTGTCAGGAGACAGAAGAATTCCAAAAAAAGCTGAAAAGTAAGTATAAAAACAATGGCACAACCAGTACTTCTGTATGGTACTGAAATCTGGACAGTGAAGGCAGTGCAGTTGAGGAAGCTAATTGTGATGCCTATGAAGTCCCTGAAATGAGTCATAGGATAACAACAGTGGGTCAGATGAAGACATGATAAAATCTATCACAGAAGCTAAAGTTGCTTAAATTGTAGAGAAAATCAAAGAGAACAAATTACAGAGGAATGGGCACAGGTGCAGGAAAACAGAAGATGATCTGTGAGAAACAGGATGAAGGCAAGAAGAAATGAAGATATCCAGCTAAGAGATGGATGGATTGCACGAGAGAAGGCCTGCAAGCAGAGTGGCAATGAACTGTGAGATGTGGTGTCAGTTGATGCAGAGACAAATGTTACAAAAGAGGGCTGTTATTAATGACGAATTACATTGTATTACTGGTAAATAATGTCTTTGTATTTATAACAGTCTGGAAACCAGGAGTTACTAGCAGCATTAGGATAAATAACAATGTGTGAGTTTTGAGGATCTTCAAATAAAACAAAAAGAAGAAATGAAAATTCTGAAATTTCAGATGATCACAGGATATTTAAGCAGGTAATTTGTAGTAAAATATTTTATTTGATTTAGGCAACCAGATGAAATTTGATATTTCCTTATGCAGAGACCACTTTTTTTTATTTTTGGTTATGGATAGAATGACTAAAGAATTTATAAAATGGGCATTCTTTTAATAATTTCATCCTTAGAAAGTTGAGACAGTTTTATATTTTTTTCATCTAGTTAGAACATACTCAATTAATGACCAAGTTTTTCCAATATTATTAATATTATGGTTAAGATTATTTTGAGAAAATGCATTCCTATGGAGTAAATAGCTTAATCCCAAAGAGCATAAATGGATTGATATGGCAACAGTTATCAAAGAGAGAAAATAGAAATGTCTTGTTAACATTAAAGGAATAAGTCAAGTGAGAATAAAAAGTGCAATGTAATGATAGATAACACTTTTGGAATATCATTCTCATGGTATTAGAAATACATGTTCAGTCACAGCAAAGGTTGTAACTAGAAGAATTATACAATTAAAGATAAGATATTGAAAAGCCTCTGTCTGTCTGTATCTTTCAGCTTTTCCCGGTTAGGGGTCGCCACAGCAGAACTCCGGTCCGCTAATGATTGGTAGTTGATTTTTATGTACCGAGTTACCAGCTCTAATGCACAACTTTCAACGAAGGCATGCCCATCCACGCATGTCTCCACGCAGAAGACGCTCTAGCTGAGAATCGAACCGGACAGCGTCTTACTGTGAGGCGACAACGCTACCGCAGCACCACCACCGCGGGTATAAGATATTGAAAAGCAATGGATAAAAAATGAAAAAGTATATCAATATAGAATAATGAACATCCTTGCATCATGATATTTTTTATTGGAACACACGCACAGATAACATTAAGACAGATATGAGTTGAAATCTTATAAATAAAGAATGTACATTACTTGACAAAAGATTCAGGGGAAACACAGGGTCCATAACACACTGAATAGAAATCTAACATTTGTACAGTCAAAGGTTTTAGCAACATAGCCAACAGAAAACTGATTCCTGCAAAATGTCATTCATGAAGAGGAGACAAATGTTTGATTTGAAGTATGGCTGACTTTAGGAAAGACTGATAAGGAGATATTAGAAACATAAAACCTGTTTTAATCTGTTTGCTGAAATGGAAGTAAAACTCATCAGTGCAGTTCTATTTTCTCCCAAAAGGCTATGTTGCTAATGTTCACACAGCTTGGATAACTGTAAAATTTTGTTTTCATTATTTGTAGACTGATAATGAAAAGTTTGCTCTTTTAGGAACATAAGAAAAATACAAGGCAAGTGAGGACAAGATACCTAGTGATATATACCTTTAAGTAGACACTTAAATGTTCATGCCTACCTTTTCAAGTACTTAATAGTGCTTACCTTCCAAATCAAGTAGGGCTATATATGACAGTCCTGGAGTAAATTTGTATCTACCCATCCAATCAACAGGACTACCCTTAAAGATAGTCAAACTAGTACTTTGTTGACCTGCTGTAGAAAAATTTTCAATAGAATGGAACATGTTGAGTTAGACACGTATCTATCCATTGAGTTCTGTTTACTTGCTGGTGTAGATTTAGGTTCCTAATTTGGGAATTTCTAGAGCCACTGGTTTTAAAAGAAACAGAAGGTCAATGAGAATTGGGTATTTTGTTTCAAAAATCAAGACACAGGTCAACTCAGAACAGCCTGTAGGCCACTGAGTATAATGGAGGATCTGCTAATCTATCTGAGCAGTTCAAGATTTAAGACTTTTGACTTTCTTGATGAGGTATATTTGGGGATTTTCTAGGTGAGCAATATGCTTCAGTTTATACATACCAAAGGGTACAATGTATTTAATGAAGAGAGCATTAAGGAAAGAGTACAGTGGCAGGATGACTTCTTTGTATCTTGAAGACAATAATTCAGAAATTAACTGGGCCAGATAGAAGGATTTCCTGACTATGGTGGAAACATGATGATCGAATGAGAGAGAACTGCCAACATAAGTACCGAGGTCTCCTATCAGCATGTCTTTCTAAAGGGGAGTAGAATGCAAACATATGAGGTGGAGACCGCTTTTTTACTAAATGCTACTAAACTGCGCTTTTTTGCATTTAACTTGAGACCATTTTCAATACACCAGGTACGTGCATATGCCATTCCTTGCTGAAACTGTTTAGTATCATTGGATGAGTGGATAGCAGTTCCCAGCTTGCACTCACCAGTGAACATTTGTGATATTGGACGAGATGTTTTCAAAATAAGTGCCAGATGCAGAGGTCCCAGCACTGATTACTGTGGTACTCTATTAATTAAAATTATACATTTTGAGAGGGTATCAGCAAGTTTCCCAGTCTGGGATCTGTCAAAAAGCTAATTTCTGCCCTTCTGAGCTGGGAATTTCTGGTTAAAGGTTTATAGTGCCTGCATATTTGTACTGCTTCTTACTAAATTGGTACACCTTGTTTGCTGTAGCATAGACTAGATCCAGGCCTGCTGAATCTAGTTTTGTTTGTATAACTTGAGCACTAATCCAGGCAATCTTTAAAGTATTCAATTGTATTTATTACTGCTTGGTAGTAACTTGATTTAAGTGTAGCTATCATTCAAAGTCCTTTGGATTAAGCACTTGGGCTCAGACCAGTTGTTTTACATTAGGAAGGTTTGTGGCCTGCACTGTGGTGGCAGGACATGTAGCTTACATCCTTCTAAGTTGGGAACTGCTGATTGAGGGCTCAGTGTCTGTTATTCTAAAAGTGTATTAGTTCTGGTTTAAGCACTTGGGCTTCAGGCCAGTTATTTTACATTAAGAAGGTTCGTGGTCTGCACTCTTGTGGGAGGAGAGGCTGGACTCTGCCCTTCTGAGCTGGGAATTTCTGGTTAAAGGCTTATAGTGCCTGCATATTTGAACTGTTTCTTACTGGAATTGGTACACCTTGTTTGCTGTAGCATAGACTAGACCCAGGCCTGCTGAATCTAGCTTTGTTTGTATGCTTGTTTGCTTGTTATTTCCCTGAAATGCTAATTCCACCTAAAATGCAGCTTTTCAGTGCTTCTGTGGATCCCTAGTGACATCTGCATTGCTTACTGTAATTATTTCCTTGTTTCACTTGAAAGAAAGTTACTGTTTGTCATTTTTGCATTTAAGTTACCTGTAACACATTGCATTTAAGTTACCTGGCACTTGCTCACTAAAGCAATTATATAAGTTAGCACTAAAAATTAAAAGCACTACACCCTCACAAACTCCCCTTGAGTACCTTGTTTCCCATTGGCCCTTTTTTTTTTCAATTATAAAGGAATTCCCAATACTATTCTAGCATGTCCAAAGGTCAGTTGTCAATCTCCTCTCCGGTCCAGCTGGTGAATCTGGGAATCTTGAGGCAATGTTACAACTGCCTCATGTACACAGACAACCCTCTCCTCCTCCCAACAAATTCCAACACATGTGAGAGATGCAACCATATAGCCAAACTGGAGGCTAAGCTCTCTCAACTCAGTACTGGCGAAACCTGTCAGGAGGAGAAGGAAACCACACTCACTACAATTCCAGTCTCACATAGACCTACCACGACAGCAAACCAAACACATAAACACACAAAAACATACTCGGAGGCTCTAAATAAAAATCTGCCTAAGCAGCAGAGACATCCAAAGCAGACAGCCAAGCAACCGCTACCACAAAACAAAACACATGCAACACATAGCTCACAAAGCCAGTGTGCCGAACAGTCACAGCCCTTAAGGCTAAACAACACACCTGATACACTTGTAATAGATGACTCTATCGTCAGGCACACTGACGTCCCGCTCACCAGGCTGAACAAGGAGAAGGTCACAGTGAGCTGCCTGTCGGGCGCTAGGATCCGCCACATAACACAAACACTCAGGTCACTCCAAGGCAAGTACAAATATGACTCATTCATTGTCCATGCTAGTGTGAATGACCTGAGACGTACCTCCCTGGACTACATGAAAAGAGACATAGAGAAGCTCTCTGAGCATGTGGCCCAGGCCGGTATGACCCTGACCTTGAGTAGCATCTTACCCTCACCAAGAATGATGCCACAATATGAAGACAAGATGATCAATTTCAACAATTGGCTTAAGTATTGGTGTCATTCAAAGGGGATCCAATGCCTGTCAGCCTGGGATGACATGCTCGACAGGCCACAATGCTTCGCTAGGGACGGCTTGCACCTGTCACCCCTGGGCTTTTGGATATTGGCAAAGGCTCTTGCTACCCCCATAGTGCCTTTTTAGGCAAGGCTCAAAAGACAAACCCACCTTCATAGGTATCACAAGGGATAAGAAACTAAGAGTAATGCTACTCAATGCCAGAAATCTAAACCTCAAGATGCATGCACTCGAAACTCTCCTTAGCATGGAGAACATCGATATCTGTGCAGTAACAGAAACCTGGTTCAAGGCTCCTGAGAGCACCCCAGCACTACCAGGTTATACCTCATACCATGCTTTTCAGCCCCAAAACTTGGACCGAACCAGAAAAGGAGGGGGAGTATCAATATTCGTCAAAGATACCCACACCTCCAGGTTGGTGGCAGAGCACGAAGCATCAGAGACTATCCATGTGCAACTAACAGTGGGTAAAACTGCCTTCCAGTTTATAGCCTGCTACAGACCACCCTCCCAAACCCAGGAACCCCACTCGGCCTTCCTGAAAACACTGTAAAATATGAAGGTCTCTCCAAACACCATTATATTGGGTGACTTCAACTACCCAAACATAGACTGGGAGCATTACTCTAGCTCCAACACCCTAGCTCAAAGGTTCCTAGAATTTATAAACTCAAATGCTATGGAACAACTTGTTACCACTCCCACAAGAGGGGAAAACATACTGGACCTGATCATCACCAACATGGGGACTCTATGCTCCAGACCAGAAGTGTATCCTTCACTGGTAAGATCAGACCATAAACTAATCTCACTGGATATTCACATCCTGACCCCACTCCCTGCCCAGAAAACCACAGTGAAAAACTTATCTAAAGCAAATTTCACACTCCTCAAAACCGAGGTGGAATCCTTCAAAGCCCCCGGGCCTGTGGAAAATACGGCCTAGACCGCAGAATCCTTTATAAATGCATTCTATGAGTACCTTCAGGAATGCATGGATCATGCAATCCCAAATAAAACCAAGACCCAATCCTCCAAAGGCAGACGTCCTGTCTGGTGGACCCCAGCCATAAACAAACTATACAATAGAAGGAGGAAGCTACTACAGGATAGAGCAAAATCCCAAAAAGAGAAGGCATCTCTGATCAGTGTTAGCAAAAAACTACGGGCACTCCTAAAATCATCTAAGGCCAGCTTCGAGAGAAAAATTGCACAGGACACTAAGGATAATCACAAGGCTTTCTTTAGTTATGTTAGGAACCTGGGTGGAAATTCCCAGATATGCTCAGAATTAGTCCAAAATGACAAAAAATACACCAAACCCACAGACATTGTCAACATCCTAGCTGACAGGTTCAGCCGAAACTTCTCCCTCCCCACCAAAAGGGCAAATATCTATCCCAGCAGAGCGCTGCCCCCCGGACATCTCAGATGCTCAGGTAAGAGCCTCCCTCTCCAAAGCAAAAAACACAGCATCAATGGGACCAGACGGTGTCCCGGGCTGCGTCCTACATGAACTCCAAGAAGAGCTAAACCCAAACATAAAACTACTGTTCAATCTCAGCCTTACCACAGGATATGTACCCAAAGAGTGGCGTGCAGGAACAGTGGTCCCTCTCCACAAAGGTGGTGCCTCAACGGATCCTGGAAACTATCGCCCCATAAGCCTGACTAGCTTGGTCTGCAAAGCTATGGAAAGGATCATCATGGACCTCATAAAAAAAGATATTGGGGACCTACAGACACTGGATCCTACCCAGTTTGGCTTTGTTAAGGGCAGATCCTGCCTCTTAAACCTGGTCGACTTCTTTGAAACAGTCACCAAGGCCATTGACGAGGGGTAGGTGGTCCACACAGCCTACCTGGACCTCACAAAAGCCTTCGATACAATACCCCACTCGGGTATTATAGATAAGCTCACCAGCTTAAATATAAACGCCTATGTCGCTAGATGGGTTGCAAACTGGCTCAAGGACAGAACCCACATGGTTAGAATTGCTGGAGCCATGTCAGACTCCAAACCAGTTACAAGTGGAATCCCACAAGGCTCAGTCCTGGGACCTCTCCTGTTCGGCATATATTTCTCGGAGGTACAGGCCAACACGGAAGGACTATGGCTGACCAAGTTCGCAGATGACTGCAAACTGGGCACTATAATCGACTCTCCAGCCGACACAAGCATCCTCCAAAAGGGCCTCATAGAAACAGACAACTGGTGCCAGAGCCATGGCCTCAAGCTAAACGCCAAAAAGTGTATAGTCATTCCCTTTGGCAACAACAAAGTGCCCACAAATTACCACATAGGTGGCAATCCATTAAGTACAGAAGAAGTAATTAGGGACCTGGGGACCCAAGTTGATAGCAATCTCTCATTTGACAACCACATGGCCAAAGTGGTTGGAAAAACATTTTATATAGCCCACCTAATCATGAAGGGATTCACATCTAGATCAGGGGAGGTCATTGTGCCTCTCTACTCATCCCTCATCAGGCCCATAATTGAGTACAATGCCCCTTTTGGAATGTACCTTACCGGAGACCTGCAGCAACTGGAAAGACCCCAAAAGTACCTCACCAAGAGGATTAAAGGGCTCAAACAGATGCCATATGCTGCTCAGTTAAAGAAACTCCAGCTCTACTCAGTGGCATACTGCCTGCTCAGAGGCGATCTGTGCCTGATGTATAAAGCCATGTCCAACCCAGAATTAATGGACATGCTGCACCTCAGAAAATCCAAATCCCATTGAGCTATGCGCTTGAGAGACTTGAACCTCAGCACTGAAATAAATAGGACATGCTGGAGGGACAGATTCATAACCCAGAGGCTCCCTTCACTCTGGAATAAAATCCCAGTCCAGGTTAGGCAGAGTCCCTCATTGACTCTCTTCAAGAGGAATCTTGATGAGTGGATGGGGGATCGTAGGTTTACCCTGGGTATCACTTCTGTGTCACTGTTTGACAGAGGCACAGTATACTAACCTCGAAAAAGGGCATAGCAAAATTAATTTAAAATGGGTGGCGAAAGCCAAACACACTCTGGCTAGGCTTATAAATGCCCTAGGGCAGATAGCCTAGTATGAACCTATGAACCTAATTTGCAATGAAAGGGAGAACATACAGGTTTGCATTAATTTTTTTCTAACTTTCTAATAATAGTAATAAAACAACAGAATAGGTAATAGTGAGAAAAGGGATCTACTATAGTTACCCAAGATCCAGGTGCTCAGATCACACTACTTGCAGCCTGGGATTCAGGTGACTAATAGCTTGCGCAGCCATCCACTCATGCTAGAACTTAAATACCATGTTTGAGTCAGGTGTGGCAGCTGTGGTGAGAGAGTGGGCCTGCAACAGCAAAAAATCACCAGGTGCAGGTATATAGATTTCTCCAAGGCAGGAAAAACAATCAAAAGTGAAAAACATGCAAATAAATCCAAAATCTTGGCAAAAAAAAACAAGTAAAACTTTAATTATCCAAGTAGGTAAGTGCTTTCACATCTCAAAGAAAGCTTTATCAGTCTGATGAACCATCCACTGAGACGTGAAAGCTCTTACCTACTTGTATTATTAAAGTTTTGTTTGTTTTTTAAACTGTGATTTTGGATTCTTCTGCATGTTTTTAACTTAAGAAAGTGGACCTGCCATACCTCCTTGAAAACAGTTTTCAAGTAGCTTGGGTAAGGCTGGTGCCACAGCTGTAGGATGGAATTGCAAACTGGGGTTTTAGGTAGTAATCAGGAGGGGGATTTAGTTTCAAGGAGTGAGAAGGGGTTTGAGGTTTATGGAGTGGGAATGGTGTTTTAGGGTTAAGAAGCATGAGGGGAGTTTTGGGGTCAAGGAGAGATCCTGGATTTTAGAAACAGGGATCATGAAGGGGGGTTAAATTTAGGGAACAGGAAGGGAACTTAGGTTGTACATACCAAATGGGGTGAGACCACTGTCCACCTGTGTCCCTAAGTCTCTTATCACACTTAGGATTTTGAGGCATCTAGGGTTATGAAACAGGAGTGCTGTTTTAGTGCAAGGGTGTAAACAGAAATATTAGGTTTAGGGAGGGGAAGTAGAGATTTAGGTTTAGGGAGATATCAGGAAATAGAGTTAAAGATGGGAGTCCTATGGTTAGGGTCAGGGTCAGAGTGGGAATTTTTAGGGTTTGAGTTAGGGTTCTAGTAGAGCTCTGCAGTTATGTAGGGTTGGGTTTTGAGAGGGTTAGACTATTTACTAGTATCAGACTGTTTGGTGTTAAGGTACCAGCCAATTAAAGCAAATGGCAGTGAGCAAATATGTCTTGAGCTAGTAGCAAGTGAGCACTTGTAGGAGACCCTGTGAAAAATCTTGGCCTGATCAAGATAAGCAGTGTGCACTGAGTGACCACTTTCCACAGTCTTTTTTAACCTTCTCTAAGAAGTTCACTACTTTCAGGAGACTGGACCTGCCCTTCATAAAGCCAGACAGAATGTTGTCTGTGTCTGCATAAATAAGTTCTGCTATGATACAATTTTATGGCTTTACATATAAGACTGCTGAGGCTGATGGGCCTATAATTACCTACATCTGTGCAGGGGTCACCCTTCATAGCTTTGAAAGAGAAATTACTGTCTCCTAAACAAACTGCTTCTATGTATAAGTTAATATTGGATCTATAATTCAAAATTAAGCTTTTTCTTGTTTATCGGCCTAATTAAATTTCATCAAGAATGACAACTTACAGAGAATCTTTTGGAAAAATGCTCTATTTTCCATGCTCAGTTTTACATTCCCTTTCACAAGCTTTTTTGTACTCAGTGTATTCATTTACTTTAATGCTAGATAACTCCCATTCCCATTAATAAACCTTTTTATGCAAAATTTATAAATGTGTAACTCCTATAGCATTTGACAGGATCATACACAGAACATTAATCAATAAACCAGAACAACTAGGTATTGATTTACTCTTGATATCTTGATAAGATGGATAGCTGTGTGGCTTACAAATAGGATATGGCAATTATCATATAGCAACCACATCCCCTGCTAATTATATATATCAACTCCAAGATCGCGCTACAGTGAGGAAAGGGCAAATTTTCCGATCTTCACTTTATTGTGATCTCACTATGAACAGTTCACTGACTGGCATTTTTGATGTAAATGCTGTTCGCTGAACTGCCTTTTTGAGGACATAATATAGACCCATCTTTTTCATCTGAGGTGTTCCACAGTCTGAATGCAGATGACTTGAAATTGAGTAAAACGAATAGATGTGCTACAGCTAGAATATCTGCAAAAGAACTTAACTAAATTGGTCATTTGGGCAGTGGTGAATAATATGCTGATAAATACATCAAAAACTATGCATATGAGATTTGGGAGAGATAAACTGAAAGGTGAATATTTAATACAGCACACTGTGATCAAACCTGTAGATTCGTTTCAGGACCTGGGTATATGGATAGATAGATCTAGATCCACCTTTGAGTTTTTCTAATTGTATCAGCTAACTGGTCAATGATAGTTATATAGGTTGTATAAAAGATTTATAAAGCTAGGAAATCAGACACGATGAAGTCATTGTTAGTTACATTAGACTTAAACTTAAGTATGGAATAACAATATGGCAATCCTATAAGAACACAAGCATGAGTAAACTTGAAAGAGCACAACAGAAATATAACAAGACCATCCATGTATGTGAAAATTTAAGTTATTATGAAAAGCTAAAATATCTGAATTTGTACAGTATTTCTTATAGATATATTTAGAGGACATTTTATTCAGGTATATAGGGCATTTAGAGACAACTATTTCTGAAAATGTTTGGGGTTATCAAAAAGTAGTTGAGAATCATTGTATAGGAATGAGAAGTGTTGTAATTGGTTCTCTGAGAGAGCAGCTGATGTATAGAACAGACTACCAAACTGCATTAAAGCAAGCACTAGTTTAGATATTTTTAAGAACAGCTTGGGCACTTATTATGGGAACAACTGCTTTGGTATATTAAAAGGCTAGAAGAGCATTAATGACTGTGCCTGAGATATTTGTAAGTATGTATGTTTATATGCATGTATCTACTTATTCTCTGTGGTTACCACATCCAGATCTGAGATGATCTTGCTCTCACTATTTGAGAACAAGGTCCTAAGCAAATGTTTCTCATGTAGGTTCATGTGCTAACTGCCTTTGGACTGCTCCTCACAGCAGAACAAGAGTGTTTCTCCTGCTGCTTGGTGAGGAAACAGTCACATTATTTCAGTCAGCATGTGACTTATAGATATCCAGTACCTGTTCTCTGCCATCTTAAACATAAGGTTCATCACTTCTATCCATTGCCAAGATTAGGGTGTGTCCATAACCCTTGAATGGATTATGCTGGCTTTTGCAGATTCATTGTGAACCATCGTGCCTCATGCTTTTACTGTTTACTTATCTGTACTACAGCTTTCATTCTTTCACTTTTATAGAGGATTATACTTCATCCTGTATGTATATGCCCCTTCATAGTTCTCTGCAAACTTATTTTCTGTAACAGAGTTTAGGATGCATCAAGACAAGGAGAAAAGATGCTTTCACATGTATAGAAGTATATAAAACATAGCATGAATATAAAAACATTGTATGCTCTGACTTTTGATCCAGTAACATCCTTTCATCTGCAATACTTGCGGAAATAGATACCAAAGTACAGGAAACAAATGATCCCCTGAATCCTTTACTAGATGGACAGATTGCCAGAGTTAGTTGTTTTTGAGCAGACCAAGGTATGGTCCCTCTCAACAAACCCCATTGCTCAAACTGCACTCTACTAGCCATTGTTTCTTTGTCCTGGTACCAGAACTAAGGCAATCACTTCCTCCTGATTTTACTGATTACACAAAGTACTTCCGGTTCAGACCACATTTCAAACAATACTTAATGAAACAGTTTGAATGCAGATGTTCATCTAAAGGACATGTCATGTAAACCAATGTCTCCAGCTAGTGGTATCTTTACCTCTCATATACCTGATCCACCTGATTAACTCACTTGTCCTGAACTGTGATGTCGTTTACCACTCCATTACTGCTCTAAACTTATTACACATATAATCTAATATCCCTCTTTCATCTTATTGGTTTCTATTAGCTTTCCTAACCTAGCAACTACTACTCATATTACTTAAACTCTATTCTTCCTCTTCTATTCCAATTTAATTGCACATACGTTTGGTTTGTAAGATCTTTTATGTATACATTGTCAGATTTCCTATGCTAACTCATAAATGTAAACCATTGTTATTTGTATACCGTGCCTTGTTTTGTTACGTTACAGTATAACTTGGGCTGAGCCAGTAATTGGTCATTGCCTGATCAGTGTTCTACCTCAGTAAACAATTTTAAATAAATACATAAATCAATATCAAAACTGGCAAACAGGCTGGGATCTTCTATATTTATTATCAGTTACAAAGAAATTGTGTCTCTTAATAATGATAAGGAATGGCCAAATCACAGAAACATAGAATCTGCTCTTGTAACATTCATAAGACTGTATATTATAATTATGGATAAAGTCATTACAATTAAAGCAGTTAACATTGAAGATTAGTTTGCTTGGTGATGCACCATTGAAAAAATTATTGAACACTGAGTATATCCCAGTTATTACTCAGAAGTGTGCCAATGAAATATGTATACTTTCTGCTATATTCTACTTCTAACACTATTTGTGAAAGCTAGGCTTTTGTACAGGTCTCAATATCCCTTTATCTGTACTGTGCCACCTGCATTATGCAATTTCTATTTTCTCTGCTGCAAAGATTATACTTTAATGATAAGCATTTTCTGAAGGTAATTACTTGATAAGCATAGTGATACAAAGCCATAATCTTGCAAAGCTTAATCAAACTGATATGTTTATTTTCCATTCCATGTGTTAACTTTCCAAACATCTATGTTATATTTAGTTTGAAGGATTTAGTAATTATTAACCTTCCACTCAGCATTGGTTTGGAATGACTATAAAAGTGACCAAGAATTTCTACTCATCCATCTATTTCAGCAATGGCTTTCTTGTGGCTTCTCTCCTGTCTTGCACTTTTGAGTGCTGCTCAAGGTAATTTATTATTTATTTCTTGTAAAAACTAAATGACTCCTAGCACATTTGAAAGCCAACCTCCTGCTAGGATCACTAATTCATACAGCCTCTCCTGAGACATCTTCCCCTCTTGCTAATTAACTTTTCACCAAACCCCCACACATATAATCTCAGGAGTATCTCTCATTCTCAACCCACCTTACTAACTCCAAAGACTAAACTTCATCACACTGACCATGCATTTACCATCTTAGCAGCTAAACTATAGGACTCCATTCCACTCTAAATCAGAGGCATCCAAATGTACTCAGACTTCAGACTATAGCACAAGGAACCATCCAAAAATGCAGCGCCACTCACACAGGTCACAGGTCATGTTACATGAACCCTGTAGCTCTCGCTCACCCCTTTATCCCTGTTTCATCCTTCCTTATCTCATCTTGTCATCCTCTCACTTACTTCTTCTCATTCATCCTCACTGTTCTCTTTGCATCTCTCACACTTTTCTCTGTTCCACTTCTCTTTCCACTACACATGTCTCTCTCCATTTCTCTCTCATCTCCTCATGGTATAATTTCCGCAAACTATTCTCACTTGTCTCTTCTAATGATATGCTGCTATCCCTGTAGTATAAGCCATGTCAGTCATGGCTACATGTTATCAACAAAGCTCTGATAATCATAATTCCATTATTTCCATCCTTGTTTTAACTTTGTAAAGTGATTTTGAACTAAATGTTGTAGCATATTTTTGCATCTGTAAATATGAACATGTTTTTAGCATATGCTTGTATTTGTAAATATGTTTTGCTCATTTCATATGTGATGCTATTCACCCAGGCTTTGTCTGCAAATAGTCCATTGAGATCAGTGTACTACCCTGGTAAACAAATATGAATAAATAAATAAAATAATTATTTTATTTTAGCTATTTACTGCTGAATATGTGGGATGGTTCAAGGACCCTTTTTGTCTATGATCTGGACCAAAATAGCAACAGTATAATAATATATTCAGGATCTATGATAGAATATTCCATGCATAGCCTATACATATGTGTACACAATATATCATATGCAGTTTCAACATATACTTATGCATTTGCACTAAGGTAATGTAGCTAGATGATATATAGGCTAGACAGATATATAAATAGGTGGAAAAATGTATAGGTTTAAATATGGGAATATCAGGGCCCATAGTTGACTGTACTCACAAACTTACTTTCAAGTCATTGTGTTCTCAGAATTGATATACATAAGTAAGATGTACGTTGGGGCAAATCCCCATAAATGTGGTAAGATAGATATACAGCCCTCCCAGAAGGAATACATTATTTTACTTTGAATTTTGGGTCTGTCTGTCAAATGTTTGTAATCTCAGTGAGTACATCTAATGATGAATCCTATAGGTGTAGTTATGCAAAATTAGTTGAAAGTGTATTTGAAATATTTGTCCCTTGTCTATTTGTATTATGCTGAAATAGTTATTTTAAGACTATTAAGAAAAGCAATTAATATCAAAGTGCATCAGAGTTCATCAATGTGCACATCATTATCATATTTATATAATTGAATATAATGCCTCCTTTCACATGTATCCACCTAGACACATGTAACAATTGGAACGCCCACAGAGATACCTTACTAAAAGGATAGAAGGCCTAAACAACACGTCCCACATGGACCGACTCAAAGCCATGTTACTGTACTCAGTATCTTACAAACTGCTAAGAGGTGATTTGGCCTATATCAGGCATACTAGGCATATTCCGACCCAGGACTGATGGATTTACTGCACATCGGCAAGTCAAACTGCATCAGAAATGCTCAGTCTAGGGATCTAAACCTCTTCTGCAGCATCAGCAGAACTATTTGGAGGGATTGGCATATCTCATGGAGGATACCACCATTCAGGAACAGAATCCCATCCCTTTCCATTTTCAAGTGCAACTTAGATCTGCCCTCTGTTCTACTACTAATGGGCAGAGGCAGCTTGTAAGTGCTTTATCCCATGTATGTATCTATAGGGGTAATATATAATTATTGACCACGGGATGGGTAAGGTGAATCTATAACCAAATGGGATAGGTTATTACGAGCACAAAATGGAAACTTAGTTATGCTTTAAATAGCCTGGAAGGGCAGGTGGTACTTACCTATGAACATATGATCTGATAAAATATTAAATGCAACTCTTGAGAGTGAGGCGTATAAATCAAATTAAATTAAAGAGAAAAAGAATCAAAAAAGCAGTAGGCAAATCTGTTTTACATTCATTGTGATCAAAGGTATGAAATACATGTTGTCAAGTACTGATAAGACTACAGATGTAATACAAAATGAGAATCTGAAGTACTTTAGCTTGGTGCCACTGTGAAAAGTTTCATATGAAGGCACAATACAAGTTGAAGAAGTTCCCACATACAATTGACTTGTTTAAAAAAGAAGTATCTTTTAAATCCATTGCATGGTTCTAAAAGTCTTTACCTGACTGACAATGATAGTGGTTTACCTACATCCTACAAAATGTACCTACTGAGCCTTTGCCTCATGGGCAAATTGCACCAGTCCTGTTTAACTCTGCCATCATAATTAGAAATGCTGGAGTAATATAATATAATATAATATAATATAATATAATATAATATAATATAATATAATATAAGGAGATAATTATATAAGTAAATAATATATATATATATATATATATATATATATATATATATATATATGTTCCAGGGATTATTTTCTCCATAACTGTCTTGTGTCAGGTATCATAGTCCTTCATTTCCATGTCTTGCAAGGTGTAGTTGTTTATCAAACCAGACTTTTCTGACGAGTCCATCTGCTGTGTTTATTTACTGATTTAAATACATTATTTGCATTTCTTAGATGTATATCTGTATTATATATCTGTTGAGTCCTACATATAAGGATACAAATTTTGTGTTTCATATTGGTATTGTGTCTAAGTTTTCTGGTGTAACAGTGTACGCCAGTTTTGAAATAGTGTCTGTTTTCTTGTACTTACTTCAAATTCTATTATTTCTATTTCTTCAGGTGTTTTTATGTTGAAGTACTTCCTGTTCTTGCAGTTGGAGAACTATGTTGTCAAATATTTCTTCTATTTGGCTATTTTTCTTCCATTTAAGGCTCATGCATGATTGTAAGAAAGCAGTTTTTGTACCTGTTAAATGCAGATATGGCTGGTAGTTCTTTCAAAGTTCAGATTACTGTTATAAATTTTTTTTTTATATATGTGCATGTAATCCCAAGTAGCTTAAGATGCCAAGAAGCTACAGTGTGACTGTTCTTTAAAGTTTTGTTCAATTTACAATAGGCCAATCAGCATGCACGTTTTTTGGTTTTGCTGAGTTTCCATTGTATAATACACAGCATTAGGTCACTAACACTGAGAGCAAGTCTTTTGCAATTGGGCCCTGGACACTATGAGGCTTAATTTAAAGCAATTATAAAGTGGTAGCTTGCTTTCATACTGAAGTAAACATTAAGCGTTTTCATACTGAAGTAAACATTAAGTGTTTCTTTATCTAGAAAGTGCAAAAGCAGCCATTAGGAACACGTGTGAGGTATCTGAGAGGAAATACTGATTACGTCATACTCAGTCCTTGGGCTGGTTTGACCAAATGAAACACATAGTTAAACATTTTTTTCAAAACTATAGCTGAGGGGGCCAGCTCACATTTATATCATCTGCAGCTCTCTCACAGCAGCTACTCAATGGCTAGTGATGGAAGGGAAGTGGAGACATATGTGTGAGACATAAGTCAAAGAAAGAAAAAAGTGGCATAGACTAAGAAAACATTAAATAGCTGTGTCAAACCAAAGAGGAAGAAAGACAGAAACAGGCAGCTTATCACTAGAAATCATTTATTCATTTTTCTGAAGTATAATTTTCCTAAAATGTTAAAATATTAGATAGGAATAAAGAATATTACTAAATATAAGCTTTACGAGTAAAGTAGTTAGATTGTAATATAGTGTTACAGCAATGATGAATTTTAAAATGTAGTCTACAAAAGATTTTAGTTGCCATCTTCCTCTTCACTGATTCTCAAAAAAGGAAATTCCAATTTCTTGAGATAAACTGGAGAATTATACTTTGATTTTAAAGTATAATTTCTAGTCATTACCACATTTTCATTATAATTTCTACATATATTTTTCTATTTTCTATTCTCTATATATGTATATATATATATATATATATATATATATATATATATATATATATATAGATATATATACATATAAATAACATAAAACTGTAGTTGTACAGTTCTATGAAAAATTAAAACATTCTTCAGGTACTGTGCACTTAAAGCAGGCTGATAGCATTAAAAGTAGTAATCATGAAAGGAAATACACGTCCTGATGAATGAGTGTTCTGGCCTAAAATAGCAAATTCCATGAAATGCATGTCTTTTCCAGTACTAAGAGTGTTCAGATTTGGGACATGTCAATATGTTTACAGAAAAATGGAAAAATCAGTGCTTCTGACCATGAATAATAGATGCAAGGTTGGGAGGAATGTGTTTTCTGGACATAAAGAGTGTTAGTGTTTTTGGAGAGAACCCTGTACTTTGCTAGTCTCTGTGACATAATGGAAAGACTAAGATCTGCAAGGTACTCTGTTTTATATTTATATATATATATATATATATATATATATATATATATATATATATATATGGTAGTCCCCCTATTACCATAGAATACAAGGCAATAAGAAACTGCTCATGTTAGCTGTGCCTACATCGGAGGTGACAAGAAGGGTTAGACATGGTGCTTTAAGAGTTACGATAGCTGGTTGAAGGCAAAGATGGTGGCCTGAATGTCTAAGGGACAGGTATTGTGGCACAAACTCCTTAATGACTGCCATAAACATTGTGGTTGATGATAGTTTTAGGCAAGTCCAGGACAGTTCTGTTTAAGATGAAAATGAGGTAAAGGCAGATTTGATAGTATATTTGGCATCTAAATAGTTTACATGAAATGACTCACTGATGGTATAAAATGACTGAGCTGTAAAGGATGGGAACTCATCATGGTGTGACTCAGGTGTTACCAAGAAGATTCACATAAAATGAAACTCATCATGGTGTGACTCAGGTGTTACAAAGAAGATTCCCATAAAATGGATGTTAAATTATCTGGAATCAAGTACAGGAGTTTATTTATGTATTGTGATACTTTTTCATTTATTTGTTTATGTATGCCATTTATTTATTTATTTATTTATTACCATTTGGTAACTGGGATATGCTGACTGGGATGTTAACCACCTTTCTGAGGTTTACCATGGAGAAAAGCTGCATAGTATTAGTTATATCACAATGCAATATTTACATTGAAGCACAGAAGAAATACAGTATAAGAAAGAACATAGTTTAAGCCAATGTTAAATACTTAAAATCAAGTATAGTGTATATGTAGGACTGTATATGTAGGACTATTGGTATGTAGCAAGCATGACAAGAAAGAGTTAATGTTGTATCAGCAACAAATGGAGTGACAAAGGAACAGATGTGCCAACAGCTTACCATCAGTTATCTAGGCCCTGAAGGTCCTTATCACAGATGGCCAAGAACAGCTGCTGATAACTATAGTTTCTGCACCTGTCACAAACAAGTGATGTTTCAGTGCTCACAATGTGCTGCTTTTTACATTTCTAAGCCTGAAGACCCCTAGAAAAAGAACAAGATGGGATTTTAATTTCCATCCACTGATTATTCTATCTCTAAGGTGCAGCAACCAAGGAATAAAAATAATAAAGTAAGGGGATGTGGAGATGGCAGGCCCCCATATAGTGGTAGTGCCCCCGACAAAAATATTTTTAGGTATTTCCTTTGTGAATAATTAGTTCTTAATTGCACTAGCCTGGGTACCTGTGTTTCATTTACGATACTCATGCACTCATTTACAAGCAGCTGTGATATGAGATCGGTATCTTTACAGGGTCATTGTATAACTATGGCTAACAATTTTCCTATGTACCATATGCATTAATTTCTGCAGAAACCGTCTTGGTCGATAGTGGGTAAAATTTAGTACAAAATCATGTGGGGAAAAATACAAGACTTCTGTGAGTACAGGTAAAAATGCTGAACTGTTATTTATTTTTTTAGCCCAGGAGTGTGGGGTTCAGGCAATCAAGCCTGTTATTTCTGGGTATGCCAGGATTGTAAATGGTGAAGAGGCCGTCTCGGGATCCTGGCCTTGGCAGATCTCTCTCCAGGTGAGTTACAGTGTTGACTTATTTTAAAAGAAAATTGAGTCAAGAAAGGAATCATTGCTTAAGTAAGTCAGGCTAAATGATCTTACATAAAGTATACCTAGTTACTATTTTAAGTTGTGGAAAATATAAAATGTAAGGCAGCTAAAAGGATCAACATAAGTCCTAATTTAAGGAACTAGAGTATTGTGTATTTGCTAATAAAAACTTTTTAGTCATCTGTTTTGTACACCATCATGCTAGCTGGTTTGCAGGAAGATTTTAAATGTTTTGTTTCATGTGTTTTAGGACCGCACCAACTGGCACTTCTGCGGAGCCTCCCTCATCAGCAGTCAGTGGGTAGTAACTGCAGCTCACTGTGGTGTGAGGTAGGTCGTGCTGGAATGTTACTGTAAACCTACCGTAATCACAGAATTTATCTTTACATAATATACATGATAATATTTATTTAATACAAAAAGTTGTCTATAGCGCAGCCTTTTAAGATGAAATTTCAGAATTAATGTTGCCTAGTTAGAATTTGTTATTCATTAAATGCACGATAACTGGAAAATGCACAAAAAAATCTTTCTTCTCTGATGGGCAAATCAAAGGATGAAGATTTAATTCATGCAATACTCATATTTCTGTTTCCAATTGAAGTGGGGTGGAGGGAAACAAACTAATATGAATATGATGATGACTGGCTCACCCTTTTCATTTAATTTCTCATTGCAATGGTATCAAGACATTAAAATTGAAATTTAGTTTGATTTCTAATATTATTTTTTCCTAAGAAGGGAGATATCTTATAAGGTGCAGTTCACAAGGAAATATGCCAAACAATTGTACACTTTACCTTTACCTGTACCTTTAACTCACTGCAATCATTTTTACATGAATGAGCATGACAATGCTTGAAGATCCCTACGTTCACCTCTAACTCATGCACAAACTATCACTTTTCTCATTTCACCACCATATGAAGTTTCTTAAACATTTTCTTCTTCAAGCTTCAGGAAATGGTCATCGTTCTGAGACTCTTTTAAGACATGCCCTTAGTGTCTCTGGTGTAAGCACAGTGCTTTGCTTTGTTTAGTTTTATATTTAAACTTTATTGCTGTCTCTATACTGTGTAGAAAATCAAGCAAATATGTTTTGCATATCTTTGCTTCTGATGCGTGTAACTGCATGACATTTCATAGTTTACTGGACTCCAGAAATATCACAGCTCATCAGTGCTGTTCTCCTTCAGTTACCTTTTTTCTCAGAACTGATATTAAGCTTTGCTAGCACCAAGACTGCACATGTATTGTAAATAATCACACATGGGTCATGGCTAGTAAGTGAAAGTATGCAGTTTCCAATTAAACTAATATTTAGTGTAACTCATCTGGATCTTATTTTCTGCATGGGGCACATGCCCCTGTACAACATCTCTCCAATTAGAGGGTTATATCCAGCTTACTCCCATTATCTGACACAATAAATTATGTGATTCCTGCATTCTGAAGCAATGGGAGAAAAATACTTATCTGTACTTATCTCACAGTGAGAAATCTGCTGTCTCTCTCTTTTTCCCCCTTGTTCTGTCTGTCTGTCTCTCTTCTTTCATCTTTCATTCAACTGGGTTTGGTGGCTTGATCACACAAATGTGTGAAATACACTATACTGTTTATATCTGATATTAAATGTTAACATTTCTGTATGTCTTTTTCTGTTGCTCATGTTTGCTGATCATCAGCCTCCTCCATCAACTGACCTGTCCCATTTTCAACTGAGCAAGAGTTATGGGACTATAAGCCAGAGGCATACACTCCAGTATATCAGTGCCATCCATTTGAAATGTCCTCTATGTAGACCTACATGGGCATTATGGTTATATCTACAGATAGTTCCTTCTTCTGAATCTGAACCCCTCCCCCATTACCATACTAAGAACGGAGCTGTTTCTAGAGCGACCCTGCAGATAACTATGAATTGTTCTTCCACAAGCTATAGGGATTTAGAATTCTTCCTCACACACAGCAAGAGGTACATTATCTGCTTTAATTCTCAGTAACAACATATCAAATTATAAGTGTCTTTTTGCGGTGTTGATTGGAGGTTTTAGTTCCATTAATGTATATTGTTTGGTGGTCAACACTTCATACATTATTTCCACTTCCATTAACATATTATTTGGAGATCTTTGCTTGGTAAATATATATAATACTCATTTAGTAAAAATAGAAACAAACAAAAACAAAACAAAAAAATTAGTCTGGAGCAGGAATTCATATATAAACTATATATTATGCAATATGGACCCTTTACACATAAATGAATCTGTAAAAAAAGTTGTAAATGTTAGCAGGCCAAGCTATGTTTATTTATTTGTCTGCATTTGTTAAGTGGGATAGGTCACTGATCTCCTGGACCATTTTTGAGACTCTGTCTGGGATCATAGTTTGATTAAGTTACTTTCTCAGAAACATATTAATTAAATGGAGGCTGAGGTGATCAAACTCTAGAAGATAGGTAGTAGCTCATTGTTTATAAGCAGCTACAAATAATGCACCCCCCAGTTTAGTGAAGAATATTAAAATAATAATATTTACCCTATAATTTTGAGTTTGATTTTTTTCAGCCTCCTTTACTCTGATCAAGTCTATAAATGAGACCTGTTCCTGGATTGTCCCAAAAAGAGATACTTTTGCATAATTGGTTTACTTGTTTAATAAATAACATAATAGAAATTATCTATAATTTTACCACATTTTCCCAAATCCATGATTTCATTATCTAATTGTACAGAACTTCACTAGTAAATCATGTCATTATTAATATCATACTAATTTTTCTGACTTTTAAAATCACACTCATATATCTTTAGACATGAGACATGTACTTCCATTTTTCCATCCGCGTTTTGACATAGTAAACTGCTTCTAGAACTAAATGTTATGGCATATTCTTGCATCTGTAAACATGTATATATGTTTGTTTTTTAGTATAGCCTTGTATCTGTAAATATGATTTGTTCATTTCTTATGTGATCCTATTTAACCCAGCTGTGCCTGCAAATGGTCCAGTGAGATCAGTGTACTACTCTGCTAAACAAACATAAATAAATAAAATAAAATAAAAATAAGAAAGACTCTCTAACCATATGTTCCTATTTGTTCCCTTCATAATATGGTGTAGTGATGTCAGTTACCCTTCAAGTACCTGAACAACCTACCTAGCATATATACAGATTCTCCAGCTGAGCTCTTCATTCAGTCACTGAGTAGTGGAAAGAATCCATTGGAGTGGAAGGAAGGCATGGTATTGTGTCTTTATAACCTAGGAGATAGAACTGACACAGACAATTACAAGCTCATAAGTCAAAGCATGGTAGCAGGGAAAGTCATGGATAAGGTATTGAGAGAAAGGCTTAATGACTTCCACAAGAAAAAAAAAAACATGAAGGATAAATAGCAGCTTTAGTTTCTGGAAAGCAGGTCATGTCAGCCTAGCTTGATTCATTTTTGTGACAGTTTAATAGTGGAGCTGGAAAAGGAAACCTTCTCAGTATTGTAAACTTTGACTTTGTTATAACGTTTTAATCAGTCCCTCATTAGAGACCACTATGCAAAATGAAGGGACTTAGAATAAGACAGATGTTGGCTAAATAGGTCAAACAATAGCTTTGGATGGGAAGAAAAAAAAACTAATAATTAGGAGGACATTTGCAATTAATACAGAAGCAGTCAATTTAGTTCTGCTGTGGTTATTCTTAGGAAAAGTGTTCTTTGCTGCTTTTGTATCAGGCATCACAATGGACAATGAGAAATGGAGCAACCTACTTGCAGATGACTTTAAGAAGGGACAGTGGAAGATGGAGAGCAAGGAGTAAAAGTGACCTGTGGTGGCTAGCGGAATTAGACGAGAAGTGACACCCAAGGTTTAGTAATGCAGGAAAGTGTACAGTACTTACCTGGGCTTTAATTACCACAAAGCAGTGCACAAGCCTGAATGAATGACTGTAAAAAAAAAAAGGATGAGGAAACAGAGGGTAAAAAGAGCACAGATGAATCACAAGTTATAAACTGTGAATGCCAAGGTGAGTATGATCCTGGGCTCCATCTTTAAGTGCATGGACACCAGGAACACAAGTTATTTTACATTTGCCCAAATCCCCAGTCAGGCAAAAGATGGAACATTCTGTTCTAATGACTATACAGAGTTAAAGATATCAAGCTACTAAAGGTTATCAGGGTAATAAAAAAAATAAGGCTGTTGATACAAGGATAGTTTATATGAGCAAAATCTCATCTTATTTGAGAAGAGGTAAGAAAGAGGAGACTTGACACAGAAAGTCACACTAATAACCAACACAAACTGTAATAGCCCAGGCAAAAAACTGTACTTAAAACCAAAACCAAAATGCCCAGGGAGACATGACTGGGTGATCAGTAACATAATTAAAGAAACAATGCAGTGAAAAAAATACTGCCATAAAAGCAGTGTGTGATGTAAG